>NW_022291584.1:795-1070 GCF_002776525.5 Piliocolobus tephrosceles | reverse complement strand
TTTTTTTTTTTACCCACCGAGCCCCATAAATTGTATGGCTACTTATTAAAGTGAAACATTTTTTATTGCGTGAGCTATCAAAAACATAAAAATAAAAAAAACAAAAAATATATAGAGCTATAAATAACAAAAAATATAATGTAAGCGTGTTAAAAAAAAAAAAAAAAAAAAAACTTTTTATCAACTTACCAAAATTATTATTATTTCCATCAAATTTATTATTTTCATCAAATTTATTAAATTTATCAAATTTACGAATTTTATTAAATTTATCA
>NW_022291584.1:375-695 GCF_002776525.5 Piliocolobus tephrosceles | reverse complement strand
TTTCTTATTCTGTATTTCTTATTCTGTATTTCTTATTCTGTATTTCTTATTTTGTGTTTCTTATTTTGTATTTCTTATTTTGTATTTCTTATTTTGTATTTTGTGTTTTTCACTTACATTTCTTACATTGTTCCTTTTTTCAACATATTTTAAAACAAAGTGAAGTTTAGAAAAAAATTTGGGGTTGTGTTATGAATATGTATATATGTATATATATAACAAAGAAGAAAAACAAAACTTAAAATTACACTTACACATTTATAACATACATATGTGTTTATAATAAGCACATATATGTATTTATAACGTACATTGTATGT
>NW_022291584.1:0-275 GCF_002776525.5 Piliocolobus tephrosceles | reverse complement strand
TTTTTTTTTTTACCCACCGAGCCCCATAAATTGTATGGCTACTTATTAAAGTGAAACATTTTTTATTGCGTGAGCTATCAAAAACATAAAAATAAAAAAAACAAAAAATATATAGAGCTATAAATAACAAAAAATATAATGTAAGCGTGTTAAAAAAAAAAAAAAAAAAAAAACTTTTTATCAACTTACCAAAATTATTATTATTTCCATCAAATTTATTATTTTCATCAAATTTATTAAATTTATCAAATTTACGAATTTTATTAAATTTATCA
>NW_022291582.1:946-1304 GCF_002776525.5 Piliocolobus tephrosceles | reverse complement strand
AATAAAATAATTATTTTTTTTATACCTATCGATGCAAGTTGTTGTAACGATTTGCTCAGAATTTTCGGTCGAGGTGTACATAAAACAACATCAATTGAAACAAATTTATCTTCACTATCTTCTAAATGTAATGGTTTTAATAATTTTATTGTATAAAAATTTTTATTTTTTTCTGTTATAACACCTTCTCCCTTCCCTTTATTTATTACTCCTACTTTTACTATCCCACCAACATCTATTTTTAAAATGTTCTTCAAATGATTAGTTTGCCTTACATTAGTCTTAAAATAATACTCACCTGCTTCATTTTTCAAAATGCTACATACGCTAATCAGTATTAAATTCATTTTACAAATGC
>NW_022291582.1:427-846 GCF_002776525.5 Piliocolobus tephrosceles | reverse complement strand
CAGGTAAGTAGTTATACATACAAATTGTGAAAAAATAAAATAGTATACAACTTTTACACAAATATACAAAATGTACAAAATTGAGTTTTGACCAAAAAGGTAAAAAAAAATAGATTAATAAAATAGTACGCACATACATAAATACATAGACGCAATAAATACTTTACACTCGTATATATGAGTGAATGGATGAGTGAATGGATGAGTGAATGGATGAGTGAATGGATGAGTGAATGGATGAATGAATGAATGGATGAATGAATGAATGGATGAATGAATGGATGAATGGATGAGTGAATGGATGAGTGAATGGATGAATGAATGAATGGATGAATGGATGAATGGATGAATGGATGAATGGATGAATGGATGAATGGA
Source organism: Piliocolobus tephrosceles (assembly GCF_002776525.5). NCBI lineage: Eukaryota > Metazoa > Chordata > Mammalia > Primates > Cercopithecidae > Piliocolobus > Piliocolobus tephrosceles. Next base: position 468 of record NW_022291582.1, on the reverse strand, counting down.
TGAATGGATGAATGGATGAATGGATGAATGGATGAATGGAT
>NW_022291582.1:0-327 GCF_002776525.5 Piliocolobus tephrosceles | reverse complement strand
TTCAACAAGTCATATTATAAAACCAATGATCATACTTTTACAAAAGCCGGAGGAGAAAACACAGTGAAAGATGTAAAATAAACAAAAAAAGCAGCTGTTGAGTAACTTAAAAAAAAAATAAATAAAATAAAATAAAATAAAATAAAATTATCTTAGCTAAAATGCAAATATATTTCAATAAAAGGACAAAACAAGCCCTTATATTATAACAAACAAAATTTTATATATAAAAATATTTTTCTTTGTTCTTAAATAAGAATAGTACTCCCTAGTATAAACATGTATATGTATATGTATATGTACATATATATAATATGTACAAGTGCG
>NW_022291580.1:837-1092 GCF_002776525.5 Piliocolobus tephrosceles | reverse complement strand
TTAATTAAATATTTTGACCGCGGTACAAAAGATAACATAATAGATTACCTGAAAAGCAAAGCTTAAGAATGCATATTTTTTATTTTACATTTTGTCCAAATTTTTACATGTTGACTAATAAGTGATACAATAAAAAAAATAGCAAAAAACCACATAAAACACAAATTGCACAATATCAAATGAACGACATAAAATGAATTTTAGGTTATATTTATGAATTAAATTAACAAATGCGTGGCCTATGATATTTATTTA
>NW_022291580.1:400-737 GCF_002776525.5 Piliocolobus tephrosceles | reverse complement strand
ATGTGATATATTCATGTATGTATAATATGCTATTTATAAAATATAAAATTTAAATTAAATGTGATGCTGTTACAGCAGATAAATGAATAAAAACATGGTATAGTTTTACTTATTAAATATTATAAGAACATCTATTAAAACAGTAAACTGCAATACGCATGTATATATATATATATATACCTATTTATATATGTGTTATATATTTTCAATTTAGTAATTTATAATATATTTTTTGGTGACTATATTTAAGAAAATTTTATATACATCTGCTATAACTTACACTTTATATATAATTTATAATGTAATTAAATAAAATATACATGATTTATTTAATATT
>NW_022291580.1:0-300 GCF_002776525.5 Piliocolobus tephrosceles | reverse complement strand
TAATTTATAATGTAATTAAATAAAATATACATGATTTATTTAATATTGCATAATAGTTAAAATACGGCTTTGCACATATAACAATGTTTTTATCTTAACATGAATTTGCACATTTTATGCAAATTTTGAATAAAAATAAAAAAAAAACATATAATTTAAACATAAGTTTTTAGTATTATATAATTTATATACTGTGCATTAATATCATTGTTTTATATAATCCATGTTTCAACTAAAAGTTTTATATAAATAAGAAAAATAGTGAAATATATCATTAGAACAAAAAACAAATATTTTTTT
>NW_022291579.1:816-1079 GCF_002776525.5 Piliocolobus tephrosceles | reverse complement strand
AATATTGTTTTCTCATATATGACTATTTTTAGTTTTTATCTCTTCATTTATTATTTATTTTTTTATATCATTTGTTTAAAAAAAAGTAAAAATTAGTCTTCATATATGGTTACAATATGTGATTTTCTTCCCAATTGCTTTTTTTGTTCCTTTTATTTATTTTTTTTTTTTCTTTTGTATTTGTATATACCTTTTATATTTTCAATTTTAATAGTATTTTTTTTTTTTTTTTTTTTTTTCCATTATATATTCGATTATCTATT
>NW_022291579.1:363-716 GCF_002776525.5 Piliocolobus tephrosceles | reverse complement strand
TTTTTTTTTTTTTTTTTTTTTATAAATAATTGTAAACCATATTTAAACAGCACAAATATTTTGATTATCACATTGTCAACACATATATCGTATGTGTTTCAACCTATGTTCATAATATACAGGTTTATAAATATAACCATGTGTTAATTTTTTTTTTTTTTTTTTTTTTAGTGGCATTCATTGTATGATTAAAAAGTATTTTTATTATGAATAATGCTTTCTTAAATTTATTGATTTACTTAATCACTTATTTAACATAATGATGATAATACTTAAATATCAAATGGTTGATTTTAGTAAAAACATATTTTTTCATAATTTAACTACATAAAACTGATTTTTTTTTTTTTTTT
>NW_022291579.1:0-263 GCF_002776525.5 Piliocolobus tephrosceles | reverse complement strand
AATATTGTTTTCTCATATATGACTATTTTTAGTTTTTATCTCTTCATTTATTATTTATTTTTTTATATCATTTGTTTAAAAAAAAGTAAAAATTAGTCTTCATATATGGTTACAATATGTGATTTTCTTCCCAATTGCTTTTTTTGTTCCTTTTATTTATTTTTTTTTTTTCTTTTGTATTTGTATATACCTTTTATATTTTCAATTTTAATAGTATTTTTTTTTTTTTTTTTTTTTTTCCATTATATATTCGATTATCTATT
>NW_022291576.1:837-1232 GCF_002776525.5 Piliocolobus tephrosceles | reverse complement strand
ATGTGTATATATACGTACACATATGTGCGTTTTATAATCTTTAAATGATTTTTTGATCGTACTTATAAACCTTTATAGTTATTTTTACATTTAGTGTTAGTACTCACGAGTTTGTATACATATACAAATATATATATTATATACATGTTGCATGGTTATTTGTATATTCTTATGTGAATGAAAAAACATCAAGTACAGCTTTATTTATCATTTTATTTTATATATTTTTTTTTTAAATAAAAATAATACATTTATATATATATATTTGTAATATATGAAAATACTGCATGAAATTTCTATGCTATAATTACTTGGGCGTACTTGATATACATTTTTGAGCACACTCAAAATTTTTTTAAAACAAAAAAAATACTATTTTATTTTAAAATTACTTT
>NW_022291576.1:354-737 GCF_002776525.5 Piliocolobus tephrosceles | reverse complement strand
GCTTGTTTGTTCGTTTGTTCGTTTGTTCGTTTGTTCGTTTGTTCGTTTGTTCGTTTGTTCGTTTGTTCGTTTGTTCGTTCGTTCGTTCTTTCGTTCGTTCTTTATGTTGCTTTTTAGTTCGTTATTTTGTTCGTTATTTTGTTCATTATTTTGTTCGTTATTTTATTCGTTATTTTGTTCGTTATTTTTTTCGTTATTTTTTTCGCTATTTTGTTCGTTATTTTGTTCGTTCACATGTCCTTTCGTCCGTTCGCTTGTTCATTAATTATTTTTCTTTTTAATTATTTATATACATATACATTTTCATAGTTACATAGCCAAATAGATACGCATTTCTGTTTATTTTTTATCTATTTTTTATTTACATCTTTTAAATAATTTTT
>NW_022291576.1:0-254 GCF_002776525.5 Piliocolobus tephrosceles | reverse complement strand
TTTTTATATGATAAAAATAATTACATGAGTTCTCAGGCTTCTTTATAGATACATATATATATGTATTCATACATATATGTAAAGTACTCATGCGCGTACTATTAAAATAAACAAAAAATAAAATTAAGTAATATTACAGTTTTTCATAATAAGAAGGTGTGTAATATACAAACAAAAGAGTAAGTTCGATTGGACAGACTTCTTAAGACTTGAACAAGTGGAATAATACAAAAGACATGCAAAGCACTACGTTG
>NW_022291570.1:1502-1759 GCF_002776525.5 Piliocolobus tephrosceles | reverse complement strand
AAAACAAACAAACAAAACAAAAAAAACAAAAAAAATAGACAAAGTAAATAAAATTTCAAATAGTTTTACAATTCAATATCGCATGCAACAATAAACGCGGGAATAAATAAAACAAGATAAACCGAAACAAAGTAAGACAAAATTGTTAAAATATTAACTGAAAATTAATTAGCGGTATGTTTCGTAAAATAAAATAGTACTTTTCATTTATGACATTATGTGATATACATATATATATATATATATATATATATATA
>NW_022291570.1:729-1402 GCF_002776525.5 Piliocolobus tephrosceles | reverse complement strand
AAAAAAAAAAAAAAAGGCAAAAGTTATTAATATACAATAATTAATATTATCAAAAAAACAGTTTGAAATAAATAAATAAAAAACGCTTGTTTTAAATGAATTAAGCAATATTATTTTGGTATATAGTTATTTTTTTCGTTCTTTTTAGTGTTCACTTTTATCGTTAATGTTCGTCCACTCCTCTTATTAATAGAAACAATAATGATAATATTATTAGTTTTCACTTTGTGCGTATTTATACAATTTAATTGTTTTTTTTTTTTTTTTTTTTTTAACTTTATTAAAGTATTAAAAAAAAAATGGCAAAAAAAGAACAAAAAGTTACATTTCCTCTTCACTTATCCACCTACAAACATAATTGCAAATATAAATGCAAATGTAAATGCAAATACATATACAACAAAAGTGGAAGGATAAATGTTACTAAATAGGCTTGTATAACATGTGTAACTAATTGAAAGTAGCACGACTATTTTAGTTAAATATGCATTTTTTTTTTTTATCGCATTTTTTTTTGTTATTACTTGTTCAGTAGTTTTTCATATTCTACATATGAATCTGCCGATTGGTCTAATTCTCTAAGAAAAAAGTTAAAACCAATTGTGAGAAAAATAAAATAAAGTATGTTTAAACTAATTTTTTTTTTTTCTTTTTTTTTTCTTTTTTTTTTTTT
>NW_022291570.1:0-629 GCF_002776525.5 Piliocolobus tephrosceles | reverse complement strand
TTTTTTTTTTTTTTTCTTTTTTTTCTTTTTTTTTCTTACGTTCGTAAGAAATTCTCCTCTTCTTCAGTTAAACTATCTCCGAATTGTTTTAATATAGACAAGAACAGGTTTTTATGAATGTATCCTTTTTTCTATTAAATTTGGAAAAAAAAAAAAAAAAAAAAAAGACAAAATAAAACAGGGTAAAAAAAATTAAATAATAATAATTGCTTATTACAAATATTCATAACCATGTTAAAGTTATATAAGTACAAAGAACATTCACTACAGCCACACATATATACATATATGTGTACATAATTAAATTGTTAGAACTTGTCATAAAAAAAGTGAAAGCATAAGCAAAAATAACCTGTACATCCCATATTTGGAAAAATGATATCATATCTTCTAAAACATCCTGTTTCATTACTACTAAACCTTTTATAAAATTTATCAGTTCTTCTTTTTTTATGTTTTCTATACTTCTTAGCTCTTCTTTTTTACTATTAGTCAATGGAAGATTCTATAGATAGGTACATTTATAAAAAAAAAAAAAAAAAAAAAAAAAAAGGAAATGCATTCATACATGTATATATATAAATTACTTATGTATTAGTTGTATTCTTTTTTGTATATACTACTTATGA
>NW_022291569.1:1004-1310 GCF_002776525.5 Piliocolobus tephrosceles | reverse complement strand
ACAAAAATAACTTCTTAATTATTAAACTTATTACAAAATAGGTATTTCACAAAAATAATGTTTTAATAAAATTATACATATTTAAAAAAAAACAAAAAACAAAAAAAAAAAAAACAAGAAAATAAAAACTAACAAAAGAATGAATATCCAAATTATATTCTTCATTATTAATAACTTTTTTTTATAACATTTGAATAATAAACATAGCTAGTTATAATAAATTTACATGTTTCCATTTACAACTAAAATGCAGAACATAAAATTTATTTATTAAGGTGATTGTTAGTATATAAAATGATAAATTAA
>NW_022291569.1:406-904 GCF_002776525.5 Piliocolobus tephrosceles | reverse complement strand
AAAAAAAAAAATTTTAGATTTTTACGGTTAGCTATTTTTGTTTAAATTTGATAATAAAAAAAAAAAAGAAAAAAAAAAAAATATACGTTTATTTAATGTAGATATAAGATGGCTGTTTATTTTATTTTTCTCTGTAACTTTTTTAGTTTATATAGTTAAAATAGTAAGTTGTGGCTTATTCTCATAGCATAAAAACCAAATAATATACAAGTAAAATGTTAAAGATTCATGTAATTTATCAAATATATATATATATATATATTCTTTTAATTTTTATAATACAAACAGTCAAACATGATGAATATAAATTAATATTCACAAATTGTACGTAAATATAAATAATTAAGTTAAATTGTGCATGCATATTTAGTAATACCAAAAATGTCTATATATTTTTTTTTTTTCTTAACAAACACATGACAATATACTTATAAAATATTAATTACTAATTGTTATGTTACATTTTGTTTAGCACTATTCTAATAAAAAAAAAAAAAA
>NW_022291569.1:0-306 GCF_002776525.5 Piliocolobus tephrosceles | reverse complement strand
ACAAAAATAACTTCTTAATTATTAAACTTATTACAAAATAGGTATTTCACAAAAATAATGTTTTAATAAAATTATACATATTTAAAAAAAAACAAAAAACAAAAAAAAAAAAAACAAGAAAATAAAAACTAACAAAAGAATGAATATCCAAATTATATTCTTCATTATTAATAACTTTTTTTTATAACATTTGAATAATAAACATAGCTAGTTATAATAAATTTACATGTTTCCATTTACAACTAAAATGCAGAACATAAAATTTATTTATTAAGGTGATTGTTAGTATATAAAATGATAAATTAA
>NW_022291568.1:536-1319 GCF_002776525.5 Piliocolobus tephrosceles | reverse complement strand
TTTTACTTCCTTCTCTTCGCTTATTACATGACTTTCTGATTTATCATTATCAGTACTATAAGCTTTTTTTGCTTTTTCATTTGGTTGGCTAATCTCATCACTTTTATTTATATTGATTAGGTCTTCTATATTAACATCATATATTATATTACTTTTACTACTTTCATAATAATCGACTGTTTTATTTTGAGCTACTTTTTTTTTTTTTTCATCCGCTTCCACACATTCATCATTATTTGTCAAAATTTCATTAAGGGTGTCCTTATAATTTAATACGTTTTTACTTATTAAATTTGTTAATGTATTTATAAAGTCTTTATGTAAAACGTTATAATTTAGTTCTTCTTCTTTTTCATATAAATTGGTACATACATTATGAACAAATTCTAATATATTCGGAATTTTTTTTTTTTCTTCGTATTTTGTTAGTAAATGTAAAAACGCCTCATTTTCCAACTCGATGTTTTCATTTTCAGTCTGTAGTAGTTTTTATAAGTACGTAAATGTATATAAAAAAAAAAAAAAAATAAAAAAAAATAAAAAAAAATAAAAAAAAATAAAATAAAATAATAATAAAATAAAATAAAATAAGTATAATGCACTTGTGATGATTGGCAACGCCACAGTGTAGTACATTTTTAGTGTAACAATTTAAATTATTTCTTAAGATATGTCCATACACCTAATGTGCCTTACAACACTACTATGAATAACAAACTCTTCTATAAAAACATTTAATGACACCTAAATCGATAACTATTTTTTATTTTTTATTTTATTTTT
>NW_022291568.1:0-436 GCF_002776525.5 Piliocolobus tephrosceles | reverse complement strand
TTTGTTTTATTTTTTGTTTTATTTTTTGTTTTATTTTTTGTTTTATTTTTTGCTTTATTTTTTGCTTTATTTTTTGTTTTATTTTATTTTAATTTTGTATATAACTTGAGCAAATGATACTAACTGTTACACTCGTTATTACAACCATTAATAAAACTAAGAATACTATATTATATTTTAGCCGTTCCATATGTTAACTAAATCTTTTTTTTCTACATAAATTATTAACATATACTATGTGCATATACTATATATATATATATATATATATATTATAACAACATAAGAGTTCAATTTTTTGACATATTAATTATGTATACAAAAGTTTCACCTTTATGCTTTCGTTTGTTGATATCAAACTTTTTAATAGAACTTTTTTATCATCTAAAAAATAACTCATGGTGTCCTTTTTTTTTTTTTGAGCACAAAAATTAAA
>NW_022291567.1:831-1125 GCF_002776525.5 Piliocolobus tephrosceles | reverse complement strand
AATAATAACAGTAGTAACAGTAGTAACAGTAGTAACAGTAGTAACAGTAGTAGCAGTAGTAACAGTAGTAACAGTAGTAACAGTAGTAACAGTAGTAACAATAATAGAATTAGTGATAAGAGGAACAATTTTTATGGTAACTGTTTAATTAACTCGGAAGATGGTAATGTCACTTCGAACAGTAAGATCACAACGAATGTTATTAATGAACAAAGTTCTACAGGTATAAAAAAAAAAATTATAACAGCAACTGTAACTAATAATAATAACAACAATGATGACAATAATAATGAC
>NW_022291567.1:394-731 GCF_002776525.5 Piliocolobus tephrosceles | reverse complement strand
GTAGTAGTATCAATGGTGGCATTAGAAATAATATAAATATGGACCTCTTTAAGCAAAGCGAAAATAACCCCACACAAGAGTATAATAATAAAATGGAAAATAATATGACTGCTGGTCATACTGATGAATGTAATAAAGAAGAAGAACCAAATAAAATAAAAAATAATGTAAATTACATGAACAATTCAGAAAAAATGGTTACTTATATATCAAATGGTAATATGCATAAAACATTTTTGGGTGTAACTAATATAAAAGAACATAGTTGCAATGGTAATGTTACTACGATTAATAATAACAGTAGTAACAGTAGTAACAGTAGTAACAGTAGTAACAG
>NW_022291567.1:0-294 GCF_002776525.5 Piliocolobus tephrosceles | reverse complement strand
AATAATAACAGTAGTAACAGTAGTAACAGTAGTAACAGTAGTAACAGTAGTAGCAGTAGTAACAGTAGTAACAGTAGTAACAGTAGTAACAGTAGTAACAATAATAGAATTAGTGATAAGAGGAACAATTTTTATGGTAACTGTTTAATTAACTCGGAAGATGGTAATGTCACTTCGAACAGTAAGATCACAACGAATGTTATTAATGAACAAAGTTCTACAGGTATAAAAAAAAAAATTATAACAGCAACTGTAACTAATAATAATAACAACAATGATGACAATAATAATGAC
>NW_022291566.1:0-3526 GCF_002776525.5 Piliocolobus tephrosceles | reverse complement strand
AGGCACATTTTCAGAGAGAACTGAGATCCATCTTTTGAAGAGTGAGTCCTTCCCTTAGTTCTGTCAGGAAACTCAAATAGATGAGAATAGCCTCCCTAGTCTGAGTATTTGGAGATCTTAATAAAGGCAATGAAAGTGAACGTACACTTTTCTCTTTCAAAGGAGTTTCAAGAGGTTGTTTATCTCTATGGATGATTTAATATTGCTTACCTATTTTATTATAGAATTCAATATATTGATTTTTTTTTCTTTAACATTAAGGGAATAATAATACTTGGAAAGCATGCTATTGGAGTCCTAGGAAACTCTAGCAATGCATAAATATGTATGAAATAGTGGGATTATGACCAAGGGTAAATGTATAAAGGGGAAAAAGCAATCACATGATTCCTTTAATAATTGGTGACTATGTGTTGGTGAGCTTTTCGTTTACTGAAAATGACCCTGTCATTAAAACTCAAAGAATCACAACGATTAAAATTTTCTACTCTCCTACTAAGCAATATGCTTTCGCTTGACGTCTCTTTAGCCTCTGAGGGGAAAATGCGTTCCAGACAAACGTCTTTCACATTAGAAACTGTATTAAATTAATTGAAAAATAGATAAACATTGATAATAATAATAAAACAAGAGAAATGATGACAGCAAAAGGCAAATACTTTTTAAATGATACTCAAATAGACATTCAATAAAACCACATCTTTCAGACAACATAATCATTTGCATCATAAAACACTCTAGTGGTTCAAATTTAAAATATTGATTAAAAAGCTTCAGTTGGATTTCAAATTAGCCTAAAAATAAATTTCCATCTTAATAAAATAGGCAAATCTCTCCTTTTAAAATTACAACTTATTTTGTTAAAAAATGTGTTCACTATTCTTGAAAAAGACCTAAAATGTGTCTTTAAGAAGAGAAAGTGTTTCCTATTTTAAATTGAACCCAGTGGAGCATGGAAGACACAATTCCAAAGCATCCAGGGAAAAAATTGAATTCCCAATCCATGATTCACATGTACTCAAATACCCGGAATTTGGGGTTGATCCTTTAACAAGACAGGAGGGTGACTGATGATTCCTTGATATTTTAATGTTTCCTCCTGATGCCATAAGTTAGGATCACTCAGTCTGTCCTAAGGACTTTTTTAAAACCACAAAAATGCAGTATCCTGCCTAGATTTATCTGAACTTCTAAGCTTATTACAGACTTTTAGATATCGTCTGGAAGATCCCTTAAGTGAAATGAGAAGATACTCTGACTTTAGTTACCAAAGTTAATGTTCTCATCACTTAAATTGACTTCATACAGTCAGGTTTATTTTATGCTCTCAGTTACTTACTACTGCAAGTCAACACAGCACAGGAATTGATGCATTTTGTGCCTTCAATTCAAAGGAAATAGCAAACACTGCTGTTTGTGAACCTTTTGGCCAATAAATAAAAAATATTTCATTTCTAATTCTCACTAGAAGGATTGAAATTAAACAGTAACAGATGAATTGGGCAGGCATGGAATACTAAATAGAAACTGGCAAATGAAATAATCCAGCTATTTTCTTTTACAATGAAAATGAGAATTGATTCTGCACTGAGAGATAGAAGTAAAAGGACCAAGAGTTTTGAAAAAAGCCTTCTCCACCAAAAGAGCAAAATAGCACTCAGTGGTATTGCATTGTTAACAAAATTTCCTTATCAGAAACTATAATTTAATATTTAAGTATCTAATTTACATGTGACAAGGTATCATATTCAAAAAATTAAATGCAACTAGAAAACTATTAACCACTAAAAACAACACCAAACACAACCCAAACATTTATAGGAAAGCAATAGCTAGAATTTGAATTGGAAAAAATGTTTCATCATATTTGGCTCATTAAACAAAGCATCCATTATAGCTTGGAAAAGAGCATCTCTTCTAATTAATCAAAAGTTTACCCTTTACAGCATGAATAACATTTAAAGATAGTTTCATTAACTGTATATGCACACGTGTGTATATATGCTGTAAAACATACACTCGTGTGTTCATTTAAAGATATTGTATCTACCGATAACTGGCTGAACTTTGGAAGGTGCTGAAATCCACATTTCTACATGTCCTTTGACCCATTTAATAATGTCTTTTTAAAAACAGAAATTACATAAAATACTCTGTTTTTTATTAACTGAATATTTTCTTAAGCATAATAATAGACAATGAAAGAATTGCACTTATTATAAAGGTACAGTAAAGTGTTAGATTGCAGCTCAGCCATGAAAGATCAGGGACTGTAGGACAGATGATAAATTGTGCATTATAATGCAAAGATAATGGTGGCCAGTGAAATTAAAATGAGAGCAACTAGTTACAGAACAAACAGGGGATAACAGAAGAAAACCTGCACTATTCCTAGTTTAATGCAGAACTAATTTCTCCCAAGAAACCAACCCTTTGACCTCTCTTATACTAAGAAATGGGTTCTGCACCCCTGGCAACACAGTAGACTTGGACTTCTGTATTCAAATGCTAGTTCACTGTCTCTGAGAATGCTGCTCCAGTGTCATCTCCATAAGCTGCCCTTGACATTCTGGAGCAACTACAATATTACAGTCTGTTTGTCAGGTTTCATTGAGCCTCAATATTCCCTTCAGTTCTGTATAAATATGGTCCATTATTCATCTTCTTCTGGCTCCTGTGGTAACACAGATATTTCTTCCTTCAAGCAATCACTGAAGAATTTGAGGATTGTGCTGCAGAGATGATACTTGCTTTTCTCAGATATATTATGACCTTCATCTGGGTAGACCTAAGATATTGAGGAGAAAGAAGATTTCAAATTATCCAAGAAACTATTGTCACTTGCATTCATTTTTTGAGCCCCAATGTCATGGAAACTTTGAATAATAATATCTGACCAAAATCACACCTAATTCAACTCTTAAGTTCTTCATGCTAAATTTTTAAAACAATTGTAATCACGTCAATTAATATGTGGTATTTAAATTAGAATGTGTTGGCCATAAAAGGTAGACTTTTTCAAGTTTATGTTGACTGGGATGAACTAACCTTTCCCTTAGCTTGACTAAACTGGACAGTTTCTTTTTGACTATAGGCCCTTGGGCCCTCCTCCCCTTTTTAGGAGTATTTAGTTTAGAAAATTTTCCAGCTCTTTATTTAAAGAGCATTGAGGTCAGTCTCTGTCTTCTTTGCAGTAGTTTTTCATAAGGTCATCCTTGCATGTTTAACATTGTCTGGTGCAATTATTACTTTGACAATGCCCTTTCCAATGTAAACAAAATTTTACTGTTTCTAAAATACAAATAAAAAATAAAATTATTATCCCATTAATTCCTGAGTACAAAGGTTTAAATGGTGCTTCATTGCCCTTTGAATAAAACTCCATATTCCTCAACAATGCTGATGGAACGACCTGACATATGTTTATCTGTATGTCTTCATCTTTCATTACCCTAAACCTGGTAGTTTGTGTTTTAGATAGGTTGAACAACTTTTGGTTCTTCTGAATGGTGAGAAATTTAAATGA
>NW_022291563.1:826-1103 GCF_002776525.5 Piliocolobus tephrosceles | reverse complement strand
CAAGGCGTGGAGTCAGCTGAAAGTTCACTGACCCCTGAGCCCTCTACCTCCCTCCTTTGGAAGAGCGGTGACGTGCAGTGGTTCTCAAGTGCCTGAGGCTCCTTCAAGCTGCTCCCGCTTTCCGGGACACCTGTCAACAGGTCCAGGGGCGAATCCGACGTGGAGCCAATGCGTGGCCCTGGCGTACCCTGGAACAGATGGTGTAAGCGTGTGTCACTGAGGGCACACGGGCCGACTGCGAGAGAAACGACGGCGTGTGTCCTGGCGTGTGCCCGGT
>NW_022291563.1:377-726 GCF_002776525.5 Piliocolobus tephrosceles | reverse complement strand
CTATGACAACCGTGGGAACCACTGTGACTCGAGCACCCGCTGGCCGCTCGCGCATGCGCATTGGCTTCCCAGCCCCGCGCTCCGCTGTCAGCAGTCAGACTGCGTCCCCTTTAAAGGATGGCGGCGGTTGGGCGCCAGGGGCTCTCCCGCGGCAGCCTTGGCAGCGGCTGCATCGGCGGTCCTGTTGGGGGCCGTGTGGGAGAGGTGGCCGCGCATCCTGGAGCCGATTTCCACCAGGGGAGGGGGAGCTTCAGGGCGCCTGCTGGGGTCATCTCATGACCCCCCATCGGATCCGATTCTGAACCCCTACGGGGAAGAATGGATTGGCTGAGCACATCACATCGACTGA
>NW_022291563.1:0-277 GCF_002776525.5 Piliocolobus tephrosceles | reverse complement strand
CAAGGCGTGGAGTCAGCTGAAAGTTCACTGACCCCTGAGCCCTCTACCTCCCTCCTTTGGAAGAGCGGTGACGTGCAGTGGTTCTCAAGTGCCTGAGGCTCCTTCAAGCTGCTCCCGCTTTCCGGGACACCTGTCAACAGGTCCAGGGGCGAATCCGACGTGGAGCCAATGCGTGGCCCTGGCGTACCCTGGAACAGATGGTGTAAGCGTGTGTCACTGAGGGCACACGGGCCGACTGCGAGAGAAACGACGGCGTGTGTCCTGGCGTGTGCCCGGT
>NW_022291562.1:869-1254 GCF_002776525.5 Piliocolobus tephrosceles | reverse complement strand
GCTTCTTCAAGTTTAAGAAAAAAAAAAAAAATTTTAGTTTATGATTTGAAAGTTAATAGTGAATGGAAAGCATGTAAAAAAAATCAAAATAATGAGATCGAATTGGAAGTAAAAGGAGGTATTGTTATTAGTGAAATCGTTTCTGATTATTCCATAGAAGATAAAAATAAATATAACTATAATTTTGTTTTTGACAATCAAGATACACCTGAATATAGAGCCACTAACGATGTAATTAAATCCGAGGCACCCAGTAAAATTGATAAAATCATTGACGATTTTATATTAAAAATGAGGGAGAAATAGTGTATGGACAAACTCTAACACTAATACATGCATATATATCTACATACTTATATCTACATACTTATATCTACATACCTAT
>NW_022291562.1:485-769 GCF_002776525.5 Piliocolobus tephrosceles | reverse complement strand
TTGAGCTATACATTAGTGACACCAATTACATTAGTAACTCCGGTTATACTAGTAACATCAATTACATTTTTGTTATTCCCGTTATTGTTGTTTTTTTTTTCAACTAAATTGTTAACATCTTTATGTAAACTGACACATACAAAATACTGTTTTTAAATAGCGAGTTTATGTAAAAATACGTTATAGCTACCTTTTGTTGTAGTTATTGTTGTAGTTTTTTTTTTTTTTTTTTTTTGTTAGTTTAATACGTTTTGGTACCGACCTTCTTTTCTTTTTTTTTTGTT
>NW_022291562.1:0-385 GCF_002776525.5 Piliocolobus tephrosceles | reverse complement strand
GCTTCTTCAAGTTTAAGAAAAAAAAAAAAAATTTTAGTTTATGATTTGAAAGTTAATAGTGAATGGAAAGCATGTAAAAAAAATCAAAATAATGAGATCGAATTGGAAGTAAAAGGAGGTATTGTTATTAGTGAAATCGTTTCTGATTATTCCATAGAAGATAAAAATAAATATAACTATAATTTTGTTTTTGACAATCAAGATACACCTGAATATAGAGCCACTAACGATGTAATTAAATCCGAGGCACCCAGTAAAATTGATAAAATCATTGACGATTTTATATTAAAAATGAGGGAGAAATAGTGTATGGACAAACTCTAACACTAATACATGCATATATATCTACATACTTATATCTACATACTTATATCTACATACCTAT
>NW_022291561.1:779-1211 GCF_002776525.5 Piliocolobus tephrosceles | reverse complement strand
AACTCTATTTGTTATATTACTCATTTGAAAATTTTTATAATTCATATTTTTTTTTTGATTTTTTGTATTTCTTTCACCATCGTAAATATAACTATTACATAAACTATGATTTATATTAGAATCGTTGTTCATGTTGTTTATATTATTGTTTGTATCTAACCACAAATTCGTTTGATTATTATTACTGTTCATTTTTAAGTGTTCTTTCCCAGCTACATTTTCATTATCGGAGATGTTTTTCATACCAGAACCAGGACTTCTATTTCTTTTTACATCATAGTGTCTATTATAACCAGAGTAGTTATTATTATACCCAGTGTAGTTATCAGGGTAACCACCGTAATCACCATTACAAATAACATACTCATTATTAAAGTTTTTGTTACTACTACTTCCAATTGGATTATAATTCAGATCATAATCATCCTTTTT
>NW_022291561.1:369-679 GCF_002776525.5 Piliocolobus tephrosceles | reverse complement strand
TGTCTCCAATCATCACCTTTTTCTTTATTATACCAACGTAGATGTGATCCGTTACTAAAACTGCGACTCCTATGTGTACTTCTCTTACTTTTACTCATATTACGTTTATATTTATTATCACCATCTGGCTGTAATAAATCTTGATTATTATTACTAGTACTATCATTGTCATTATCACTATCGTTATTATATTTACTTATCCTTCTTTTATCTATTGACTCATTTATGTGTCTGCTTTTTCTGTATTCATAACTTTGGTCTCTTTTATCATAATAATTTTTATCATATGCATATGATAAATCTTCATTAT
>NW_022291561.1:0-269 GCF_002776525.5 Piliocolobus tephrosceles | reverse complement strand
TTACTTTCGTAATTTTTACTTTCGTAATTTTTACTTTCGTAATTTTTACTTTCGTAATTTTTACTTTCGTGTTTTTTCTCATCATATTCTTTACCATACCGTTTTTTACTACCATATTTTTCATCGTCATTTTCTTTATCATCATAATCTTTACTATAATATTTTTTATTGTCATTTTTTTTTTCTTCCGTTTTAATTTTCTTGCGTTTTTCCTCTTCGAATGATGGTTTATCATAACTTTTCTTATTATAATATTTACTATCATTTTT
>NW_022291560.1:764-1035 GCF_002776525.5 Piliocolobus tephrosceles | reverse complement strand
TCTTTTAATCTTTTCAATTTTGTTGATTTGTATATTTTTCTGATTTTCTTCATATATTGCATCCTTTGGATACTACCAAAAATATATTTGTTGAATTTATTATTATATGGTTTTGTATAAACGGAAATGTATTTATGTTTTGTATTATGCGCATATGAATGAGTGTATACATTTATTTTCTAATTGCAGTTTAATCAGCATAAAAAAAAAAAGCTTACCATAGTTTTAATCCTGTACCTATCAATAAACATGTTCTTATTTACTGAATCTA
>NW_022291560.1:371-664 GCF_002776525.5 Piliocolobus tephrosceles | reverse complement strand
TTTTTTTTTTTTTTTAATAATATGTCATAAAAAGCGAAATAGACATTATGAAAAATATATATACTTGCATGTACATGTATGTGTGTGTATGTAATATTAAGTTAAAAAAAAGAATATTAAAATAAAATGGTACAATAAAGTAACATATTGTTTTGTAAAAACATTGAAAAATACAATTAATAGCTACTGTCACAACCAATCATCGAAGTTGACATATGTTTTTTTCAATTTTTCGGATTGTAGATTGTATTCTTTTTCAGTTTCTTGATCTCGCTTCTAAATAAAAAAAAAAA
>NW_022291560.1:0-271 GCF_002776525.5 Piliocolobus tephrosceles | reverse complement strand
TCTTTTAATCTTTTCAATTTTGTTGATTTGTATATTTTTCTGATTTTCTTCATATATTGCATCCTTTGGATACTACCAAAAATATATTTGTTGAATTTATTATTATATGGTTTTGTATAAACGGAAATGTATTTATGTTTTGTATTATGCGCATATGAATGAGTGTATACATTTATTTTCTAATTGCAGTTTAATCAGCATAAAAAAAAAAAGCTTACCATAGTTTTAATCCTGTACCTATCAATAAACATGTTCTTATTTACTGAATCTA
>NW_022291555.1:0-2835 GCF_002776525.5 Piliocolobus tephrosceles | reverse complement strand
AGTCAGAACTTGGTGGAACTGAACGCTGTGCCAATAGCTCCTCCTTGGCAGGGGTCAGACCCAGGGGAGAATGGTCAGACCCAGGGCAGCTGCTTCGTGATGCTCAGCTGACTGGCAGAGCCTTGCATAACCCAAGTTCTCACGGTACAGAGAGGCCAGCCAGTGCGGGGACAAAGACAGGCACACACTGAAATGTTTTTCTGGAAGACAGGGGCCAGTTGCATCTCTCAAATGGGACCAGATTGGGAGGGAGACCAACTACTTTGGGCAAATGAGGCCACTTCTGGATGAGCTCCCAAACTAGACGGTGCCGAGGGCCCTGGACCTGGCAGCTGGGCTGGACATCACACGGCCCTGTATTCCAGGAAATGGCATTTCATCTCTGGCCAGTTCTCCAAAAGAACCATCCACAGGCCATTTTTCCATTCCCCTCCTATGCACAGACTGGGCAGGGCCTGACCAGAAACTCTCCTTGAGGGTTTTCAGTCACTGCCAAACTTTGAGCCCAGCAGCGAGGATGTGATATTAAAAAGTAACTCTGGGTCAGGCGGTGGCTCATGCTTGTCCACCCAGTGCTTTTGGGAGGCTGAGCTGGGAGGATCAATTGAGGTCAACAGTTCAAGGCCAACCTGAGGAACAGAGATCTCTACAAAACAAATAAAAATAAAAACTAGCCCGCTCAGGTGACGTGCACCTGTAGTCTCAGCTACTCAGAAGGCTGAGGTGGCTTGAGCCCAGGAGCTAAAAGCTGCAGCTCTGATGGTGCCACTATATTCCAACATGAAAGACAGAGTGAGACCATGTCTTGAAAGAAGGAACAAACAAATTAGGCATAGAAGAAACATATCTGAAAATGGCCGGGCTGGGCGCAGTGCCTCATGCCTGTAATCCCAACACTTTGGGAGGCTGAGGTGGGTGGATCACCTGAGGTCAGGAGTTCGAGACTAGCCTGGCCACGGTGGTGAAACCCCATCTCTACTAAAAGTACAAAAATTAGCCTGGTGTGGTGGTGGGCGCCTGTAATCCCAGCTACTCGGAAGGCTGAGGCAGGAGAATGGGTGAACCACAGAGGTGGAGCTTGCAGTGAGCCGAAATCATGCCACTGCACTCTAGCCTGGGCAGCAAGAGTGAGATATTGTCTCAAAAAACAAAAATAAAAAAAAAAATACGTGAAAACAATAAAAGCTGTATATGGCAAAGCCATAGCTAACCTACTACACAATGGGGAAAAGTTGAAAGCATTTTCCTCTGTAAACAGGAACAAGATGAAGATGCCGGTTCTCACCACTCCTATTCGACATCACACAATCAGGCAAGAGAACACAGTAAAAGGCATCCACGTTGGAAAACAGGACATCAAATTATCCTTGTCTGATGAAGATGTGATCTTGGATTTACAAACATACAAAGTCTCCACCAGAAAACTCCTAGACTTGATAAATACATTAATATAGTCATTTGCAGGATACAGAATCAACAACAACGACGACAAAAATCAGCAGCATTTCTATACACCAATAATGGTCTGGTTGGGAAATAATTAAGAAGGCAATCCCATTTACAATAGCAACAAAATGGAAAAACATATGCCACAGAAGAAATTTTACCAAGGAGGTGAAAGATTTCTACAAGGAAAACTACAAAACACTGAGAAAATGTTTAAGAGGAGAGAAAGAAATGGACAATCATTTCATGCTCATGGTAAGAATTCATAGCATCAAAATGACCACACTGCCCAAAGCAGTCTAGAGACTCAATACAACCCCTACCAAAATACCAATGTCACCACTCACAGAATTGGAAAGTCCTAAAATTCACAAAAAAGAACTAAAAAAAAAGAAAGAGCTCAAAGACTCAAAGTCATCCTCAGCAAAAACAGCAAAACTAGAGGCGTTCCATTTCACTGCAAATTGCAGCTACAAAATGTTTGACAAGTGTATAGTTACCAAAATAGTATAATCCTAGCATAAAACTAGACATTTAGATCAATGGGACAGATGAGAGAGCCCAGAAAGACAGCCACATGTTCACAGCCAATTGATCTTTGACAGAGCCCACAGAAACACACACTGGGGAAAGGACCCCCTCTTCAATGAATGGTACTGGGAGGGTTGGATAGCCACATGCAGAAGAATGAACGTGGACCCTTATCTCTCAGCATATACAAAAATCACCTCAAGATAGATCCAAGACTTGAATGTTAAGATACAGAATTACAAAAACACTGGAAGGAGAAAACTCTTCTAGACCTCACTCTAGGCAAGGAATTTATGACGGGCTCAAAAGCCCAACGTGGAGAAGGATGAGCTGGACGATGGCCCATTGCACCTGTGTCCAGCAGAACCCCTGACAGCGCACGAGGGAACCTTAGAGGCCAGGTTCCCCCTTGCTGTGCCCACGCAGGAAGTGGTGTTGCTAGGGTGAGAGGCCGGCCCAGACTTGCACGTGCAGCCTGCCTTATTTGCAGTGGCACTGGGTCCCCGATTTGCAACTGGGGGTGTCTGCTTACATGGTCCCCCAGGGATGTGATGGAAAGTAAAGACAAAAGTGCCACCCAACAGAGTTGCTCCCTGCGCCAGGTCCCACAGTCACCATGGATGTGCTCAGCCTGGGGGCCCCCTGGTGTTCAGGCCCCCTCATGCCCCATTGCCATGTGTGGTGCTCAGGGCCTTTCTCCTTACCTGTTTTCTTCTGTGGGAACTCAGAGGTGGGGCTGCCTCTCTGCTCCCAAAGCCCATGGGTGTGGCTGCAGGGGTGGAACTGGCTCCAGAAGTGCCAGGCCTTGGGCTCTCATGCTGCCCTCCATGCTTGCAGCTGGCAAGGGGGCAGGAATCA
>NW_022291553.1:761-1064 GCF_002776525.5 Piliocolobus tephrosceles | reverse complement strand
AATTATATTTTGTCGATATTATATATTCACAAAAAAGTAAAAAAAAAGGGAAAAACAAACAAAATAGAATAAAAACACTTAGCAGATTGAAACAGAAAGAAAACACAAATGCGCACATGTATAAATATGTGACGTGTACGTAATATATTTATGTATATTTACATATGTATATGTAATGTACTACTTTCGCTACAAATTATTTTGATGTGAACTTTTTTTTTTTTTCGCCAAGGTAACTTATTAACAGTGCCTAAAACAATTTTTTTGTTTTTTTTTGTTATTTTTAGTTTTTTTTTGTTTTTT
>NW_022291553.1:403-661 GCF_002776525.5 Piliocolobus tephrosceles | reverse complement strand
AATTTGAAATTATATCAGGGCGGTAATGAATGTATATGTATTTTAACAATCACGTGTTCAAAAAAAAAAAAATAAAAATAAAATAAGGATAAAAATTAATAAATAATCATACTGAGATAAAGACCTATAAAGGGGTATATAAATGAGCCGATAAATAAATAAATACCGATATATAGATATATACATATAACACAACAATGTTGACGGTAAGCTTAAGCTGCTGCAAATTGCAGTCACAAGAACTGGCTCTTACAAACT
>NW_022291553.1:0-303 GCF_002776525.5 Piliocolobus tephrosceles | reverse complement strand
AATTATATTTTGTCGATATTATATATTCACAAAAAAGTAAAAAAAAAGGGAAAAACAAACAAAATAGAATAAAAACACTTAGCAGATTGAAACAGAAAGAAAACACAAATGCGCACATGTATAAATATGTGACGTGTACGTAATATATTTATGTATATTTACATATGTATATGTAATGTACTACTTTCGCTACAAATTATTTTGATGTGAACTTTTTTTTTTTTTCGCCAAGGTAACTTATTAACAGTGCCTAAAACAATTTTTTTGTTTTTTTTTGTTATTTTTAGTTTTTTTTTGTTTTTT
>NW_022291552.1:736-1080 GCF_002776525.5 Piliocolobus tephrosceles | reverse complement strand
ATAAATCCAAAGTAAATTTTAATTCCAGAGGGGAAATATGAGAATTACTTTATTATACCACTCTATTATTTGTTTACAGTAATCCACAATGTCTGTTGTATCCTCAGTTAATCACAATTCTTGAAGTTTCACAGATACCATTACCAGACTGGCATGAATGTGTGACCTAAGAAAGTTAGTGGGTTCTTTATAATAGCACACAGAAACCGACATGATATGGTTCAAATGTAGATGTTGATTCAGTAGGAATGGAATGGGGCCCAGGCTTATGCATTTATAAATGTATACTTGGCATGCATACATCCAAAACAATAGCTAATGACTAGAAATGCTTTAATAACTGT
>NW_022291552.1:354-636 GCF_002776525.5 Piliocolobus tephrosceles | reverse complement strand
AGTCATTAGCTATTGTTTTGGATGTATGCATGCCAAGTATACATTTATAAATGCATTTAACTTACAAAGAGGCAACTATTGTTTTTCTTTTTCATTGTAGATTTTTGCTGAAACTGCCTTATACTGACTCCAAAAGATTAAGCATTTTTGGAAAGGTAAATAGTAGAAATGCTTTAATAACTGTAGCTCTATTCATGTATAAGGGTCATATACTCCCAAATCTTGCTACTCCAAGTGGTAGTCTAGTAGCTTGGTATCACCTGAAAGCTTGTTATAAATGCA
>NW_022291552.1:0-254 GCF_002776525.5 Piliocolobus tephrosceles | reverse complement strand
TCTACCTTTCTAAGTATATCTGTGTATCTATCTATCCTATTACATATTCACAGGAGGCCAGTTGGTTACAGATAAGTTTCATATTGACTGGGATTCCATACTTACTAACATGGAAAACCTCACTGTAGCAAGATTTGATGGCAGAGGAAGTGGATTCCAGAGTCTGAAATATATGTATATATGTCATATATATCTCATATATATGACATACATAATATAATGAAGCATGTATATGTACACATATATGTATTGTT
>NW_022291551.1:836-1204 GCF_002776525.5 Piliocolobus tephrosceles | reverse complement strand
TGTCAGCCGATGTCTGCCTCTACAGGCCCACAAGCCAGCCAGAACCCAGTTTCCCTTTGGTCATCTAATGCCAGAAAAAAACCTGTTAGAGATTCTCATAATTTATATTAATGAATCGTTTGACCATGCATAAAATGTTATAAATGTATGAGGCTTTACAACTTGGCAGATGTGTAACTCACATGTTATGTTTGAATCAAACTGTTGAAGATATTTGTTTCACTTGAAGGTGTTTAGCATTTTATGCACAAACCAAATGCCACTAGCATTTTGAAAGAATATTTTGGAATTTTAAACAGAATGGGACAGTGCTGGGTCTCTGGGATGCTGGTGAGGTGGACGTGACCTCAAGCTCTTGGAGCTTGCAA
>NW_022291551.1:468-736 GCF_002776525.5 Piliocolobus tephrosceles | reverse complement strand
CCACAGTTTCAGAGCCTATATCTGAGGGATAATCTTTTAACTTTGTTACATAAAGGCAAACAAAGTATGTCTTGAGGGTCTAAAAATCCATTTAGTAGTCGTATCTGTAAACTCAAATATGGGGCTTTGGGATGGAGTGAAAACCACCATCACCTGGCGTGGACGCTGCATGGTATTTTTAGCGTGGTGGCCTGCTGGTGCCTTGAGCCCCATCTGCAGTTTGAGCAACAGCTGTGCAGTTGAGAAATGTGGGCAGGTCAGCTTGCTC
>NW_022291551.1:0-368 GCF_002776525.5 Piliocolobus tephrosceles | reverse complement strand
TGTCAGCCGATGTCTGCCTCTACAGGCCCACAAGCCAGCCAGAACCCAGTTTCCCTTTGGTCATCTAATGCCAGAAAAAAACCTGTTAGAGATTCTCATAATTTATATTAATGAATCGTTTGACCATGCATAAAATGTTATAAATGTATGAGGCTTTACAACTTGGCAGATGTGTAACTCACATGTTATGTTTGAATCAAACTGTTGAAGATATTTGTTTCACTTGAAGGTGTTTAGCATTTTATGCACAAACCAAATGCCACTAGCATTTTGAAAGAATATTTTGGAATTTTAAACAGAATGGGACAGTGCTGGGTCTCTGGGATGCTGGTGAGGTGGACGTGACCTCAAGCTCTTGGAGCTTGCAA
>NW_022291549.1:979-1329 GCF_002776525.5 Piliocolobus tephrosceles | reverse complement strand
TAGTTGTAAACATAAATATGTAAATATATAGATATGCATGCATATGTACACGCACATACGTACACATATATATTATATGCTAACGCTTAAATTCTTTCTTCTTAACGGTTAACTATTATGCTGCGATTACTATTTGGACTGCCTTGTTAATGCATTTGAGAATTCAAGTATACTTTTATATGTTTATGTAAAAATAATAGTACGGTTAAATAGAAATATTTTCAAAGTACAATTATGGAATAGAATCGAATGAACGGGCTATATGCGTATCTGTGTATGTGCGTATATATGTAGGTCTACATGCATATATATATATTTACGTGTAAAGGCTTAAAAAAAAAAAAAATTAA
>NW_022291549.1:450-879 GCF_002776525.5 Piliocolobus tephrosceles | reverse complement strand
AAAAAAAAAAAAAAAAAAAAAAAAAAAAAATAGCTTTCATTTGTTAAACAGGTTAATATAACAATTATTAATAGGTTATTGCAATTTCCAATATTTTTGTTCTTTATGTAATTTTTTTTTTTCTAGCAGTTTTCAGTTGTTCATGTGTTTTCCCTTTTTTAAATATTTCCGCTGTTATGCCAAGCTTGTGTAAAAAAAAAAAAAAAAAAACAATACCGCAACGTTTAACGGTCTATATACATATATGTATGTATATATAACCATGCGTGTTTTTTATAACAGTTTTAAAATTAATCAAAAAGTTATATTAAGTTTGTTTTTTAGCCTTGTTAAATATATTGTGAATACTTCATTACGCCTATGCACTTTATGTGTTGGTCCATAATAATACACATACACGTATATACGCTCACTTATATGTATGCATTT
>NW_022291549.1:0-350 GCF_002776525.5 Piliocolobus tephrosceles | reverse complement strand
TAGTTGTAAACATAAATATGTAAATATATAGATATGCATGCATATGTACACGCACATACGTACACATATATATTATATGCTAACGCTTAAATTCTTTCTTCTTAACGGTTAACTATTATGCTGCGATTACTATTTGGACTGCCTTGTTAATGCATTTGAGAATTCAAGTATACTTTTATATGTTTATGTAAAAATAATAGTACGGTTAAATAGAAATATTTTCAAAGTACAATTATGGAATAGAATCGAATGAACGGGCTATATGCGTATCTGTGTATGTGCGTATATATGTAGGTCTACATGCATATATATATATTTACGTGTAAAGGCTTAAAAAAAAAAAAAATTAA
>NW_022291547.1:888-1237 GCF_002776525.5 Piliocolobus tephrosceles | reverse complement strand
TGTTCGTTTGTTCGTTTGTTCGTTTGTTCGTTTGTTCGTTTGTTTGTCTGTTCGTTTGTTCGTTTATTCGTTATTTATCTGCTTATTTATTTATTTATTTTATTTTTTGTTTTTTTGTTTTTGTTCTATTTTGCGTTATTTTATTATTTTTTTTTGTTTTTTAAATTGACCTAAGGCGAATTTATATAAATAGCTTTAATTAAAAATCTAAATGTTATATTTTTGTGTTAACAAAAAAGAAAAAAAAAAAAATTTCATATAACGTAATATATGATGTGACTTGGAGCGAAAAGTATGATCAGTTCTATTTATGTAATTTTTTTTTATATTTTTAAGAATTAAAGAGAAA
>NW_022291547.1:449-788 GCF_002776525.5 Piliocolobus tephrosceles | reverse complement strand
TTCTATTTATGTAATTTTTTTTTATATTTTTAAGAATTAAAGAGAAATATGGAAGTAAAATAAAATTAAGATTTAAGTAAAAAAAAAAAAAAAAAAAAAACAAACAAATAAATGAATGAATGAATAAAAAATAGTCCATTTAAATTTGAATTGTATGTATATACATATAATATTTTACAGAGATTCTTCAGTTTTTCGGTGCGAAAGAGAAATTTTCTATTACAGAAGAAGAAAAAAAAAAATAAGATAAAATAGGCGATATATTCTTTTATAATTTTAATTGAAATAATTTACTTTTATAAAAATGTTTTATTAAAAAAAATACTGAAATAAAAAAAT
>NW_022291547.1:0-349 GCF_002776525.5 Piliocolobus tephrosceles | reverse complement strand
TGTTCGTTTGTTCGTTTGTTCGTTTGTTCGTTTGTTCGTTTGTTTGTCTGTTCGTTTGTTCGTTTATTCGTTATTTATCTGCTTATTTATTTATTTATTTTATTTTTTGTTTTTTTGTTTTTGTTCTATTTTGCGTTATTTTATTATTTTTTTTTGTTTTTTAAATTGACCTAAGGCGAATTTATATAAATAGCTTTAATTAAAAATCTAAATGTTATATTTTTGTGTTAACAAAAAAGAAAAAAAAAAAAATTTCATATAACGTAATATATGATGTGACTTGGAGCGAAAAGTATGATCAGTTCTATTTATGTAATTTTTTTTTATATTTTTAAGAATTAAAGAGAAA
>NW_022291546.1:846-1244 GCF_002776525.5 Piliocolobus tephrosceles | reverse complement strand
AGTTCTGAATGGACATCGAGAATAAGTTCTGCATCATATCCTGTACTTTTAGCTTTTATTCTAGTGACCTTTTCAAATTTTGAGTTGTCAACATTACTTATAACAAAACGATCTTCAAATAAAATGTTTAATGCCATATTTCAATGAGGACTGTTCTATTCGGTTGGTCAAAGCTGTTTTATGTTGTTCCCAGTCAAATTACTTTTATTTTATTTATTCTATTTATTTTAGTTTATTTTATTTTATTTTTTTTTTTAATTAATTATTAAATATGTTGAGCGTAAAAAATCTGTTTCCTAACAAAAATAACTTATGAACTAACATATAGATAAAATAATTTATTTGAAACATATACAAAAAAAAAAAAAAAAAAGTGAAAAGGTAAAAAAAAAAAAAAA
>NW_022291546.1:498-746 GCF_002776525.5 Piliocolobus tephrosceles | reverse complement strand
ATCCTACCACACATAATATATTCAATGTTGTTTAACGAAAGTTTTTCCTTTTGTTCCCATAAACTATCATCTGGGTTATTAAGAAATTTATCTTGAAGAGCCAGATATATAGCCTGTTAAAAAATTATGTACATGTATATATACATATTTAAAGCATTTATTTTGTACATGTGTTTATAATATCACATTTTGAACGCATAAAAAATAAAATATAAAAAGAATGACCAAACAGTTATATATATATATAT
>NW_022291546.1:0-398 GCF_002776525.5 Piliocolobus tephrosceles | reverse complement strand
AGTTCTGAATGGACATCGAGAATAAGTTCTGCATCATATCCTGTACTTTTAGCTTTTATTCTAGTGACCTTTTCAAATTTTGAGTTGTCAACATTACTTATAACAAAACGATCTTCAAATAAAATGTTTAATGCCATATTTCAATGAGGACTGTTCTATTCGGTTGGTCAAAGCTGTTTTATGTTGTTCCCAGTCAAATTACTTTTATTTTATTTATTCTATTTATTTTAGTTTATTTTATTTTATTTTTTTTTTTAATTAATTATTAAATATGTTGAGCGTAAAAAATCTGTTTCCTAACAAAAATAACTTATGAACTAACATATAGATAAAATAATTTATTTGAAACATATACAAAAAAAAAAAAAAAAAAGTGAAAAGGTAAAAAAAAAAAAAAA
>NW_022291545.1:911-1319 GCF_002776525.5 Piliocolobus tephrosceles | reverse complement strand
AAAAAAAAAAAAAAAAAAAAAAAAAAAAAAAAAAAAAAATTGAATAACTATCCGTTCTGTATATATAAATATACACGTGTGTATGTGTTAAGTCATTTATTCGAATATTTATGATAATTTAATTTTCTTTTTTTTAACAAACAGAGTTAATAAAAAAGTATAAAATTAAGAGGTAATAATAAAAAAAAAAAAAAAAAGCTACTTATGTTTTTTAATTTTATAAAATGGAAATTACATGCATATGTAAATATATTTTTCTTCCTTACATTAACAAAAAAAGAAAAGAAAAAGGTTAAAAAAAAAAAAAAAATAAAATAAAATAAGTAAAATAATAACAATAATAATCGCGATAATAGTTGTAGTTACATAAAGGATAAACAAGGATTAGGAATTAAAAAAAAAAAATAT
>NW_022291545.1:508-811 GCF_002776525.5 Piliocolobus tephrosceles | reverse complement strand
CTTATTCTAATTTAGTCTAGCTTATTCTAATTTAGTCTAGCTTATTCTAATTTAGTCTAGCTTATTCTAATTTAGTCTAGCTTATTCTAATTTAGTCTAGCTTATTCTAATTTAGTTTTTTTGTCGTACACTTTACTCTATGCCAGTTACATGCTCAACACTTTATATCAACGAGTAAATCTTAGAACAACTTTTTGGTCAGCTCAACTAATTTTTATTTCTTATTTTGTGGTTTTTCAAAAAAAAGGATACAGAAATGCGCGTCTGTACATAAGTTTATTCATGGAGCTAGTTTTTTTTTTT
>NW_022291545.1:0-408 GCF_002776525.5 Piliocolobus tephrosceles | reverse complement strand
AAAAAAAAAAAAAAAAAAAAAAAAAAAAAAAAAAAAAAATTGAATAACTATCCGTTCTGTATATATAAATATACACGTGTGTATGTGTTAAGTCATTTATTCGAATATTTATGATAATTTAATTTTCTTTTTTTTAACAAACAGAGTTAATAAAAAAGTATAAAATTAAGAGGTAATAATAAAAAAAAAAAAAAAAAGCTACTTATGTTTTTTAATTTTATAAAATGGAAATTACATGCATATGTAAATATATTTTTCTTCCTTACATTAACAAAAAAAGAAAAGAAAAAGGTTAAAAAAAAAAAAAAAATAAAATAAAATAAGTAAAATAATAACAATAATAATCGCGATAATAGTTGTAGTTACATAAAGGATAAACAAGGATTAGGAATTAAAAAAAAAAAATAT
>NW_022291539.1:734-1010 GCF_002776525.5 Piliocolobus tephrosceles | reverse complement strand
ATATGTATGTGTGTGTATGTAGATGTGTTCTTTTTTTTCTCATTACGTGATGAATAAGTATTCAAGTATTTACACAAGAAATGGGAAATGCTTTACTCTCTTGTGTATTGTTAATTGGTTCATGTTTTTTTGGTCTTTTTTTTTTTTTTTTTTTTTTTTCGCAGTAATGTGCTAAGCGTTTCGTGTTTCGTGATTCATTATAACGCATTAGCACCAGATATAATTTCAATCAGTTCTAGGGTAATTTTTGACTAAAGAATAAAAAAAAAAAAAAAA
>NW_022291539.1:376-634 GCF_002776525.5 Piliocolobus tephrosceles | reverse complement strand
ATATATATATATATATATATATATATATATACATATGTATATGCATTTGTGCATGTCTCTCCTTTGAACATAAAAACATTTGTAATTTTATGATTTTTTATATGATTTTATTTTATTTTGAAGCATTACTTGTCTCGCACGGTTAAATCTTAAGGATATTGATTCCAGCATATCCGTTGCGCTTGAAGAAGCATTGTCCATGGCTGTCATCCTCGCCGACTTTATAATAAAAAAAAAAAAATAAAAAAATTAAAAAAA
>NW_022291539.1:0-276 GCF_002776525.5 Piliocolobus tephrosceles | reverse complement strand
ATATGTATGTGTGTGTATGTAGATGTGTTCTTTTTTTTCTCATTACGTGATGAATAAGTATTCAAGTATTTACACAAGAAATGGGAAATGCTTTACTCTCTTGTGTATTGTTAATTGGTTCATGTTTTTTTGGTCTTTTTTTTTTTTTTTTTTTTTTTTCGCAGTAATGTGCTAAGCGTTTCGTGTTTCGTGATTCATTATAACGCATTAGCACCAGATATAATTTCAATCAGTTCTAGGGTAATTTTTGACTAAAGAATAAAAAAAAAAAAAAAA
>NW_022291535.1:1251-1603 GCF_002776525.5 Piliocolobus tephrosceles | reverse complement strand
TGTGCTGTGTGAATTCATCTCACAGAATTACACTTATGTTTCATGGAGCAGGCCACTAACACTGTCTTTGGGGAAACTGAGAAGTTCTCCTTTGGAAGGATTTGAGGCCTACGCTGATAAAGGAAATATCATCAGTTAAAAACGGGAAAGAAGCTTTCTGAGAAACTTCTTTGTTATCTGTGAATTCGTCTCACAGAGTTACACCTTTGTCCTCCGGGAAGCAGTTTGCTAACACTCTTTTTCCTGAATCTGCAAGGTGATATATGGGAGCCAGTTGGGGCCCATGGTAAAAAAGGAAATATCATCACCTAATAAGTAGAGGGAAGCTTTCTGAGAGATTCCTTTCTGATAT
>NW_022291535.1:710-1151 GCF_002776525.5 Piliocolobus tephrosceles | reverse complement strand
CACTGCTTCTTGGCAGAGTTTGCTAAGACTGTTGTTTTGGATTCTGCTATGTGATATATTGGATGTCATTGAGGGCTATGGGGAAAAAGGATATATCCTCAGACAGAAAGTGGCAAGAAGCATTCTGAGAAACTGCATTGGTATGTGTGTGTGCAACTCAGAGAGTTACACGTTTCTCTTCAGCTATCAGTTTGCTAGGACAGTTTGCTTGGATCAGCAGTGGGATTCTTCTTAGCGCAATGAAGATTACGGTGACGAAGCAAGTGTCCTCAGAGGAAAACTGGAAAGAAGCTTTCTTAGAAAATTCTCTGTGATGTGTGAATTCATCTCAGAGAGTTACACTAATTTTTCGTGGAGCAGGCCACTAACACTGTCTTTGGGGAAACAGAAGTTCTACTTTGGAAGGCTTTGAGGCCTACACTGATAAAGGAAATATCATCA
>NW_022291535.1:0-610 GCF_002776525.5 Piliocolobus tephrosceles | reverse complement strand
GGGTAAGAAGCTTTCTGAGAAACTTCTTTGTGATCTGTGAATTCGTCTCACAGAGTTACATCTTTGTCCTCTGGAAGCAGTTTGCAAACACTCTTTTCCTAGAATCTGCAAGGTGATATTTGGGAGCGAGTTGGGGCTCATGGTGAAAAAGGAAATATCAGCACCTAATAACTAGAGTGAAGCTTTCTCAGAGATTCCTTTCTGAGATGTGACCTCATCACACAGAGTTCCACACACTGCTTCTTGGCAGAGGTTTCTAAGACTCTTGTCTTGGATTCTGCAAAGTGATATTTGGGAGCTCATTGAGGGCTATGGGGAAAAAGGATGTATCCTCAGACACAAAGTGGCAAGAAGCATTCTGAGAAACTGCATTGCTATGTGTGAGTGCATATCAGAGAGATACACGTTTCTCTTCAGCTATCAGTTTGCTTAAACAGTTTGCTTGGAATCTGCAATGGGATGCTTCTTAGCGCAATGAAGCTTACGGTGAGAAAGCAAGTGTCCTCAGAGGAAAACTGGAAAGAAGCTTTCTTACAAACTTGTCTGTGATGTGTGAATTCATCTCACAGAGTTACACTTATGTTTCATGGAGCAGGCCACTAACACTGTT
>NW_022291534.1:786-1078 GCF_002776525.5 Piliocolobus tephrosceles | reverse complement strand
TTATTCATTTATTCATTTATTCATTTATTCATTTATTCATTTATTCAGTTATTCACTATTTTTGTTTTTTTCAGTATAAAACTCATGTAGAAAAATTATGAAATGCATGTATTACATATTTATTCCTCACAAGGCATCAGCAATTAATAAAAAAAAATATATATAATTTTTTTTTTTGTCAAGGTCTATAAAGTATATAAGTTTGTAAGAATAACAAATAAGAATAATTTATCAAACTCCTGCACTTAAAAATAATGTATATATATAATAAGCAATTCTTTTTTTACTCCAT
>NW_022291534.1:392-686 GCF_002776525.5 Piliocolobus tephrosceles | reverse complement strand
AATATTATTATTTTAGTGTTACATTAATACTAATTTTTTTTTTTTTTCTTATATAATTATAAATGTAAGTTTTATTTTTCGCTATATATATATTTATGTATATAGATTAATAATAGTACATATGTATATTTATACATGTAGAATATGTCGCTATTTTATTTTATTTTGTTGGTACTTATTCTTTAGCTTAAATCCATGTTTTACATGTTGAATATTTGTTTTATGAAATAGTATAAAGCTATAATAAACGAAATTAAATTTTATATTTGACCATAGTATTTAAAAATAAGAAAA
>NW_022291534.1:0-292 GCF_002776525.5 Piliocolobus tephrosceles | reverse complement strand
TTATTCATTTATTCATTTATTCATTTATTCATTTATTCATTTATTCAGTTATTCACTATTTTTGTTTTTTTCAGTATAAAACTCATGTAGAAAAATTATGAAATGCATGTATTACATATTTATTCCTCACAAGGCATCAGCAATTAATAAAAAAAAATATATATAATTTTTTTTTTTGTCAAGGTCTATAAAGTATATAAGTTTGTAAGAATAACAAATAAGAATAATTTATCAAACTCCTGCACTTAAAAATAATGTATATATATAATAAGCAATTCTTTTTTTACTCCAT
>NW_022291533.1:0-4101 GCF_002776525.5 Piliocolobus tephrosceles | reverse complement strand
TAATGAGGAGGTGAGAGGATGACTTGAGCCTGTGTAGTCAGGGCTGCAGTGAGCTGTGATTGCGCCACTATGCTCCAGCCTGGGCAATGGCTTGAGACAGTATCTTAGAAAAAAAAAAAGGCTGGGCATTGTGGCTCATGCCTATAATCCCAGCACTTTGAGAGGCTGAGATGGGTGGATCACTTGCAGCCAGGAGTTGGAGACTAGCCTGAGCAACAGGGCGAAACCTTGTCTCTACCAAAAATACAAAACTTAGCTGGGTGTAGTGGTATGCACCTGTGGTCCCAGCTACCCAAGAGCCTGAGCACTTGAACCCAGGAGGTGGAAGTTGCAGTGAGCTGTGATTGCACCACTGCCAAGGAACACACACACACACACAGTATTAAGGCTAATAAATTTGTTTACCAATGTAGAAGAATTAATGATTGTAAAAAAATTGTATGTATGTATGTAGGCAATTATTCCAAAATCAAAGTTAAGAAAATCCGTTTATAATAGTATCAATAAAAATATATAGGAATGGGGCTGGGCACAGTGGGTCGCTCCTGTAATTCCTGCTCCCAGCACTTTAAGAGGCCTTTGTGGGCAGATCACCTGAAGTCAGGAGTTCGATACCACCCTGGCCAACATGGTGAAACCTGGTCTCTACTAAGAATTCAAAAATTGGGCTGGATGTGGTGGTGCATGCCTGTGGTCTCAGCTACTCGGGAGGATGAGGCTGGAGAATTGCTTGAACCCAGGTGTCAGAGGTTGCAGTGAGCCAAGATTGCACCACTGCACTCCAGCCTGCATGACACAGTGAGATTCCATCTCAAAAAAATATACGTATACACACACACATATATATATGCACACACACGTATATATGTGAATGAATTTAACAAAAGTGTAACATTTGTACAGAGAAAACTGGAAAATATCATGAATGAAATTATATTTCATTTAAATAAATTGAAAGACATCCCAGATTTATGGATCAGAACATTTAAAATTGTCAAGGTAGTCGTATCTTTGGAATTGGTGTAGAGTCATTGTGACCCTATCAGTTTCAGCTGGCTTTATGGCAGAAATTGATGTGTGGATCCTAAAATATATACAGATATGCAATGGAGTCAGAATTGCCAAAATAGGTAAACAAAAAAGAAAAAAAATGAGAAAGTTTGCTGGCTAATATCTCCCAGTTTTCCTAGACAGAGTTATTAGTCATGGGGTATAAAGTTTTGGATATACAAGATGATAAACTCTAGAGATCTACTGTACAACAGAGTACCTATTGTTGTAACACCATAGTTAAAAGTTTCATAAGAGGGTGGAATTTATGTGCTGTCAAAAATACACATACACAGAGATAGCAGGAGGAAGTTTTGCATATGCAGGTGATACATATGTTCATTGCCTGGACTGTGTTGACAGTTTTAGGGGTGTATTCAAAGTCATCAAGTTGTGTACATCCTATATATATGGGTTTTTGTATGTCAGTCATAGTACAATAAAGTGGTTTAAAAAAAAACCCTAAAAAGTAGGATGGTTCATGTTTTCCAATTTCAAAACTTGCTAGGAAGCTGCGGTTAGCAAGATTGTGATACTGACATAAGGATGGACCCACACTTATTCATGAAGTAGAATCAAGAGTCCAACATGTATGGTTTATTGTTTATTGACAAGGGAGCCAAGTCAGGTCAATGGAGGAAAGAATAGTCATTTCAAAAGATGATTCTGGAAGAAGAGGATATCTCCATGCAAAAGAATGAAGTTAGTCTTTTTCCTTACACCATATGTAAACATTGACTCAAAATGAGTTAAAGACCTAATTGTAAGAAGTAAAGATAAATAACTTACAAGGAAATAGGGGAATAAATCTTCTCAAATGGTTTCACAGCACAAGCAGAGGTAAGGAGAGACATAATCTATAAGTTGGACCTCATCAAAATTAAAAACTGCATCAAAAGAAGCAAGGTTAACCATCCACAGAAAGGGAGAAATTATGCACATACCACACATCTATGGGTCTAGTATTCAGAATATATAATGAACTCTTACAACTCAATGAAGACAATTCAGTGAAAAATTGACAAAGGATTTGAATAGACATTTCTCCAAAGAAGATAGGCAATAGACCAACAAGCACATGAAAACATGCTCAACATTTGTCATTAGGAAAATGCAATTCAAAACCAGGATTAGATACTACTTCCTACCCACACAGATGGCTACAATAACAGAAGTAGAACAAAAATGTTCTGAGTACTGGGGGTAATTGGAATACTCACATGCTTCTAATGGGAATGTAAAATAGGCAAGTAAGAAAACCAGCCTGTCAGTTCCTTAAAATATGAAATATAGAGTTACGAAAGGACCTGGCGGTACACGCTCCCTTCCTTACACTGCCTTCAGGTCTTTTCCTAAAGTGGCTCTTTTGCAGTGAGCCATTCCCCCTCATACCAGCCTTCTGTAGGCTCCTTTCCAGCTGCATTTTCTCCTTTAGTCCTTTCTGTCCTCCGACATGCCATGTGGTTCACTTGTTGGTTTTGCCTCTGTTCTTTTTGTATTTTTTTGAGATGGAGCGTGATCTCGGTTCACTGCAACCTCTGCCCCACTGGGTTCAAGCAGTTTCTCCTGATTCAGCCTCCCGAGTAGCTGGGATTATATGCTAATTTTTGTATTTTTAGTAGAGACAGAGTTTCAGCATGTTGGCCAGGCTGGTCTCAAACTCCTGACCTCAGGTGATCCACTTGAGGCCTCCCAAAGTGCTGGGATTACAGGCGTGAATTTTTTTTTTTTTTTTTTTGAGACGTAGTCTTGCTCTGTTGCCCAGGCTGGAGTGGAGTGGCATGATCTTGGCTGACTGCAAACTCCATCTCCTGGGCTGAAGCAATCCTCCTGCCTGAGACCCCCAAGTAGCTGGGACTACAGGCACATATCACCATACCCAGCTAATTTTTTGTTTTTGGTAGATACAGGGTTTCACCATATTTCCCAGGCTAATCTCAAACTCCTGACCTCAAGTGATCCACCTGCCTCGGCCTCCAAGAGTTCTGGGATTACAGATGTGAGCCACTGTGCCTGGCCCCTTTTGTAGATTTTTATAAATATGGAATTGTAAAGTATGTACTCTGTTGTTTTTCTGCCAGTAGTCAGTGTAATGATTTTGAGATGCATGTGTATTGTTGCAAGTATCAGTAGTTCATTTTGGTTTTGCTAAGAAGTGTTCTGTTGTATGGGTATAGCACCATTCTTGTATCCATTTAACTACTGATGGCCTTCTGGATTGTTTCTTTCTAGGTTAGGGCTATAATGAGTGTAGCTGGTATGAAAGTTTGCTTACATATTTTTAGGTGGACATAGATTTTGTGTTCCTAGGAGTGGAACTGAGAAGTAATAAGGGTGTGGTTAACATTTTTGTAAACTTCCAGGGGTTTTCCAGAGTAGTTATTCCCTTTTACATTTTCACTACCAATATACAAATTCACCTCCTCCCCCATACCTTCTCCAATACTTGTTATTGTCAGTCCTTTTAGTTTTAGTTATTATAATTCATAGCTGGTAGTAGCTTACTGTGGGATTTTTGTTTGTTTGTTTTTTGAGATGGAGTCTCGCTCTGTCACCAGGCTGGAGTGCAGCAACATGATCTTGGCTCACTGCAACCTCCACCTCCTGGGTTCAAGTGATTCTCATGCCTCAGCCTCCCAAATAGCTGGGATTACAGGCATGAGCCACCACACCCAGCTGATTTTTGTATTTTTAGGAGAGATGGGGTTTCACCATGTTGGCCAGGATGGTCTTGATAATCCTGACATTGTGATCTGCCTGTCTCAGGCTCCCAAAGTACTGGGATTGCAGGTGTAAGCCACTGCGCCTGGCCGCTTATTGTGGCTTTAATTTTCCTTTCCATAGTGACTAATGATCCTGAGCACTCACTGCACTTACATGCACTTACATGCACTTCCTGGGCATCTGCATGTTTTGGAGTATTTGCTAAAATCACATTAATATCATATTTGAAATGTAGGCAAGATGGCCGAATAGGAACAGCTTCAGTCTCCATCTCCCAGCACGAGCGACACAGAAGACTGGCGATTTCTGCATTTTCAACTGAGGTAC
>NW_022291532.1:0-1702 GCF_002776525.5 Piliocolobus tephrosceles | reverse complement strand
CTTCTCTATACGTCTTGTCTTGTGTGCATCTCATTGTTTGCTAGTGTTAGCTTTCTCCTTCGTCAGTGTAGTTTATTTGTGTAGCCTCTCTTGGTAGCAAGTTATTTGTGGAATTTGTGAATGGAAGGGACCTTGGAGGTCTGCCAGGTCAGCCCAGTGACTTTCAAGATAAATGGAAACACAGGGAACTGTTCCAGCTTCTTTGGTGGCCAAACCAGGAATAGAAAGCAGTGTTCTTTGTGCCACAATGTCATTGGAAGACAATTCAATGTGGTCCTAAAATGCAGAGTAACTAACTTTCATTTATCTCTGCTTCTGACTCTTGTTATCAGACATTTTAAATTGACTTTAATGTGTTAGCAGAAATATGAAAAGTCCTGACATGTTTACATAGAAGGTACTTTGTCGCCTACTCATTTGGTTGCTTTTTCAACAGGATTGAAAAGGCATTGTTATAAACGGAATGTTTATGTCTCCCCCAGATTCTTGTACTGGAGCCCTAACTGCCAGTGTGATGGTAGTAGGGGGTAGGACCTTTTGGAGGTGATTAGGGTTAGATGAGGTCATGAACGTGGGCCCTGGTCTGACAGGATTAGTGCCCTTAGAAGAAGAGAAACCAGGCCTAGTGTGGTGGCTCACACCTGTAATCCCAGCACTTTGGGAGGCCGAGTGGGCAGATCATGAGGTCAGGAGATTGAGACCATCCTGAAACCCTGTTTCTACTAAAAATACAAAAATTAGTTGTGTGTGGTGGCACGTGCCTGTAATCCCAGCTGCTCGGGAGGCTGAGGCAGGAGAGTTGCTTGAACCAGGGAGTCGCAGGTTGCAGTGAGCTGAGATTGTGCCACTGCACTCCAGCCTGGTGACAGAGTGAGACTGTGTCTCAAAAAAAAAAAAAAAAGAGCAGAGAGCTCCCACTGCCCTGGTGTGAGGAAACAAGAGAAAGGTGGCTGTCTGCAAGCCAGGAAGAGGTCCCTGTCCTGGAACAGAGTTGGCCAACAATTTGATCTTAGACTTCCAGCCTCCAGAGCTGTGAGAAATAAACCAATGTTTAAACCACACAGCCTATGGTGTTTATTATGGCATTTGCCTATGGTATTATGGCCATCTGATTTGACTGATACAGAGATGGTTCCAGAATACTGTAGCCTGTGTTTAAGTTGGTGATGCTATGAAAACAAATGTGGTAGTTCATTCCTTTATATAAAGATAGCGCTGTGAACCCAGGGCCTTTGCTCACGTCTTAGTTGACTTGTCTTCTTATAATAGCTTCCTAATTTCTCTTTTCCCCCTCTTATTTATATTATATATCTGGATTAAATCATATATGGTATGATTTTATACTTTATATCTATACAAACTTTTGGTGATTTTATTTAATTTTATTTGATTTTTGAGACATGCCCTTGCTCTGTTGCTCAGGCTGGAATGCAGGCGTGCCATCACAGCTCACTGTAACCCTAAATTCCTGGGCTCAAGTGATCCTCCCACCTCAGCCTCCTGAGTGGCTGGGACTACAGGTGTGCTATGCTGCCTAGCTAATTTTTAAAATTTTGTAAGGATAGAGTCTTGCTGTGTTCTCCAGGGTGGTTTCAAACTCCTGGCCTCAAGTAGTCCTCTCACGTCAGCCTCTCAAAGCACTGGATTACAGGCATAAGCCACCACACCCAGCCCAGTGATTTTTCATTGTTAAGATCAAGGA
>NW_022291530.1:755-1057 GCF_002776525.5 Piliocolobus tephrosceles | reverse complement strand
AAGAAGAAGAAAAAGAAGCAGAAAAAGAAGAAGAAAAAGAAGCAGAAAAAGAAGAAGAAAAAGAAGCAGAAGAAGAAGAAAAAGAAGCAGAAGAAGAAGCAGAAGAAGTAGAAGAAGCATGTCAAGATGTTCAATATATTAATGAAGAAATTAACATGCCGGATGAATCAGACCGGGTAAACGCTAACCATTTAGGTAAGCGTATCCACATGTGCATACATACATATATACATACAAGCATGTATATGTATATATACAAACATACATACAGATATAAATACATAAATACAGACACATGTATA
>NW_022291530.1:402-655 GCF_002776525.5 Piliocolobus tephrosceles | reverse complement strand
GAGCATTGGAAGAGCATATGCCAAAAGGACATACATCAGAACAACAAGTACCAACAGAGCAAGCACTAGGAGAACGAACGGTTAAAGAAACAATAAATAAGGAAACAAAAAGTAAAGAAAAAAAAAAAAAGAACAACACAGAAAATTCAAACGAACAAACTGTGGTCATAGATGTAGCATTAAATAAAAAACAATTAGTAAGTGCTTCTATGGAAAAAGAGACAAAATATATAAAACAAGTAATAATGACACA
>NW_022291530.1:0-302 GCF_002776525.5 Piliocolobus tephrosceles | reverse complement strand
AAGAAGAAGAAAAAGAAGCAGAAAAAGAAGAAGAAAAAGAAGCAGAAAAAGAAGAAGAAAAAGAAGCAGAAGAAGAAGAAAAAGAAGCAGAAGAAGAAGCAGAAGAAGTAGAAGAAGCATGTCAAGATGTTCAATATATTAATGAAGAAATTAACATGCCGGATGAATCAGACCGGGTAAACGCTAACCATTTAGGTAAGCGTATCCACATGTGCATACATACATATATACATACAAGCATGTATATGTATATATACAAACATACATACAGATATAAATACATAAATACAGACACATGTATA
>NW_022291528.1:998-1316 GCF_002776525.5 Piliocolobus tephrosceles | reverse complement strand
AACAAACAAAAAAACAAACAAACAAACAAACAACCTAACAAACAAAAAAACAAACAAACAAACAAACAACCTAACAAACAAAAAAACAAACAAACAAACAAACAAACAAATAAACAAACAAACAAACAACCTTACAAATAAACAACCTAACAAACAAACAAACAAATAACACATAGTACTATATGTTGTCTTTATTTTGCGATTTTTTTCTTTTTGAAAAATACGTTTATTAGAGCAAAACCAAGCTCCATTTCATTCTAAACAGTGCTCAAGATTTTACCATCAGGCACTTTTTTTTTTTTTTTTTTTTTTTTAACA
>NW_022291528.1:0-318 GCF_002776525.5 Piliocolobus tephrosceles | reverse complement strand
AACAAACAAAAAAACAAACAAACAAACAAACAACCTAACAAACAAAAAAACAAACAAACAAACAAACAACCTAACAAACAAAAAAACAAACAAACAAACAAACAAACAAATAAACAAACAAACAAACAACCTTACAAATAAACAACCTAACAAACAAACAAACAAATAACACATAGTACTATATGTTGTCTTTATTTTGCGATTTTTTTCTTTTTGAAAAATACGTTTATTAGAGCAAAACCAAGCTCCATTTCATTCTAAACAGTGCTCAAGATTTTACCATCAGGCACTTTTTTTTTTTTTTTTTTTTTTTTAACA
>NW_022291527.1:956-1325 GCF_002776525.5 Piliocolobus tephrosceles | reverse complement strand
CACAGAGTTACCCGTTACTCTTCAGGTTTCAGTTTGCCAAGACAGTTTGCTTGGAATCTGCAATGGGATTCTTCTTAGCGCAATGAAGCTTACGGTGACGAAGCAAGTGTCCTCAGAGGAAAACTGGAAAGAAGCTTTCTTAGAAACTTCTCTCTGCTGTGTGAATTCAGCTCACAGAGTTACACTTATGTTTCATGGAGCAGGCCACTAACACTGTCTTTCGGGAATCTGCGAAGTTCTGCTTTGAAAGGCTTTGAGGCCTACGCTGATAAAGGAAACATCATCAGTTAAAAACGGGAAAGAAGCCTTCTGAGAAACTTCGTTGTGATCTGTGAATTCCTCTCACAGAGTTACATCTTTGTCCTCAGG
>NW_022291527.1:469-856 GCF_002776525.5 Piliocolobus tephrosceles | reverse complement strand
TGGTGAAAAAAGAAATATCATCACCTAATAACTAGAGGGAAGCTTTCGTAGAGATTCCTTTCTGATATGTGACTTCATCACACAGAGTTCCACACACTACTTCTTGGCAGAGTTTGCTAAGACTGTTGTCTTGGATTCTGCAAAGTGATATTTGGGAGCTCATTGAGGGCTATGAGGAAAAAGGTTATATCCTCAGAAAGGAAGTGGCAAGAAGCATTCTGAGAAACTGCATTGCTATGTGTGAGTGCAACTCACAGAGTTACCCGTTTCTCTTCAGCTTTCAGTTTGCCAAGACAGTTTGCTTGGAATCTGCAATGGGATTCTTCTTAGCGCAATGAAACTTAAGGTGACGAAGCAAGTGTCCTCAGAGGAAAACTGGAAAGAAGC
>NW_022291527.1:0-369 GCF_002776525.5 Piliocolobus tephrosceles | reverse complement strand
CACAGAGTTACCCGTTACTCTTCAGGTTTCAGTTTGCCAAGACAGTTTGCTTGGAATCTGCAATGGGATTCTTCTTAGCGCAATGAAGCTTACGGTGACGAAGCAAGTGTCCTCAGAGGAAAACTGGAAAGAAGCTTTCTTAGAAACTTCTCTCTGCTGTGTGAATTCAGCTCACAGAGTTACACTTATGTTTCATGGAGCAGGCCACTAACACTGTCTTTCGGGAATCTGCGAAGTTCTGCTTTGAAAGGCTTTGAGGCCTACGCTGATAAAGGAAACATCATCAGTTAAAAACGGGAAAGAAGCCTTCTGAGAAACTTCGTTGTGATCTGTGAATTCCTCTCACAGAGTTACATCTTTGTCCTCAGG
>NW_022291525.1:372-653 GCF_002776525.5 Piliocolobus tephrosceles | reverse complement strand
GGCTAGTGAGAAAGAGATTGTAAAAAGCGAAGTGACTGAAAACGAAACATTATACAAAACTAATTTAAATTTAACGAATAACATGGAAAATAATACTAACAGTAACTTAAGTAATAGTATTGTTAGTAGTCACAAGTTTATACAAAAATTATCAGATTTTAGTAGCTACAGTTATGTATATTCAGATGAAACAGAAAAAAAAAATAATACAAAAATAAAAGAAGAGTTAAAAAACAAAAGTAATAAATATAATGACAATTTACTTTTATTTAATGAATTAT
>NW_022291522.1:842-1165 GCF_002776525.5 Piliocolobus tephrosceles | reverse complement strand
AAAAAAAAATTAAAAAAATAAGAAAGCACACGTTTTAAGATTTTAAATAAAATTAAAATAAACAAAATGATAAAACACGTATTTAAAAATATTTAGTATATAAATCGAAACATACGGTAACATTTTCTACATAATAAAAGGTCTTTTTTTTTTTATCTTTTTTTTTTTGTTCTTGTTCTTGTCACTATTAAAACCTTGAAAGTTTTGGTAGGTCTATATATATACGCGTGTTAAGAGGCTAAAAAAGGAGATTAAGACAAGGCATAAAAATAAAGATAAGGATATAGAATTGTTATTTATAATTTTGTTTATAATTTTTTTTT
>NW_022291522.1:423-742 GCF_002776525.5 Piliocolobus tephrosceles | reverse complement strand
AAGGTAACGGTCAATCAAAAAATAAAAAGAAAAAGTTAGAAAAATGTTATAAAATATTTAAAATATTCACCTAAATAACTGTTCATTAAAACATGTACAACACATACATAAATATTTTACCACTTGTTTTTTTTTTATCGTTTTTAAAAAAGGTATACACGATTTTCAAAATAATAAAAAAAACAAGTTAGTATAATGTTCTTATTTAAAACATGAAACATAAATGAAATCCTACATAAATAAAAGAATAAATTACTTTTGTTTTAACAACCTGCAATGTGTACATTTATATATATTAAAAATTTTTAATTCTACATTA
>NW_022291522.1:0-323 GCF_002776525.5 Piliocolobus tephrosceles | reverse complement strand
AAAAAAAAATTAAAAAAATAAGAAAGCACACGTTTTAAGATTTTAAATAAAATTAAAATAAACAAAATGATAAAACACGTATTTAAAAATATTTAGTATATAAATCGAAACATACGGTAACATTTTCTACATAATAAAAGGTCTTTTTTTTTTTATCTTTTTTTTTTTGTTCTTGTTCTTGTCACTATTAAAACCTTGAAAGTTTTGGTAGGTCTATATATATACGCGTGTTAAGAGGCTAAAAAAGGAGATTAAGACAAGGCATAAAAATAAAGATAAGGATATAGAATTGTTATTTATAATTTTGTTTATAATTTTTTTTT
>NW_022291521.1:0-4402 GCF_002776525.5 Piliocolobus tephrosceles | reverse complement strand
CTTGAACCTGGGAGGCAGCAGTTGCAGTGAGTTGGGAGTGTGCCATTGCACTCCAGCCTGGGCAAAAAGAGTGAAACTCTGTCAAGAAAAAAAAAAAAAAAAAAAAAAAAGCCATGATAATATAGGGTTTTCTTGAAAACTGTGAAGGGGAAGAAGGACATTCTGGTATCCATTTTTTCCTCATTTCCTTCCATCTCACTCCCACTATCTTCAAGGCCCCCAGGCTGCTCAGGGTCACCTGGGTTGACTTAACTCTCCAAGCATCCTCTTGGAATTAGTCTCTTCCCTGCTCCTTTGTAACACAGTCCAATCATTCATGAATATGACTGATAAAGTCCTCTGTGTTCATGTGTAGAAGACGTAATCTGTTACCTCCATGTGATATACACAGAAACTGCTAGAAACAATGCATTCACCTATCAGAGTAGGTGGGAATTTTACACCCCATTAAAATACTGGTGGAGTTTTATGAAGATGTGAATAGGGGGGTGATGTGAGGAGGGGAAGAAATAAGAGCCATTGAGAAGCATTTGAAAGACTGAAAAAGTGATTATTTCATTTAAAGATATGGTTCAAACTTTTGTATCTGGAAAGTGATCACTTGAATTCGAAGTACTCCAATGTCTTGTCACCGCACCCAGATGCTAGGATTACTTTCACCAAAGTCAAAGGCAAGGGAACTCTAGTTCACTTCTACGTCTGCACTTCTCCAGAGGATTCTAGGTGGGAACTCACCGTCCAGCTATCAGGATCTCTTTCTCCGACGCTTGCTTTCGCACCTTGGTGTAGAGGTCAATAGCGAAGAGGGTGCTGGCGCTGTTGAAGATGGAGGTCAGGGAGCTCATGAGAGAGGCCAGCATGACTGAAAGCATCAGGCCTCGCAGTCCTGAAGCCGGGAGAGGGTACAAGCACTGGTTAGTGGCTGGACAGCGCCTTGCTAAGCCAGAGAGCGTTGAAAGGTAAAAGCACCATCCG
The DNA here is from genome assembly GCF_002776525.5 of Piliocolobus tephrosceles. NCBI lineage: Eukaryota > Metazoa > Chordata > Mammalia > Primates > Cercopithecidae > Piliocolobus > Piliocolobus tephrosceles. The sequence goes on along the minus strand of NW_022291521.1, from coordinate 3,427 downwards.
GAACATTGGTTAACTGATGTCCTTATCAATACACATCATACACATCAATACACATCAGCATGTGGAGTTTCCTGCATATTTTCCTGGTCACCTGAGAATAATCCAGTATAACTAAGTCAGGCACAGAAAGACAAAACATCACATGTTCTCACTTACTTGTGTCATCTAAAAATCAAAAACAATTGAACTCATGGATATAGAGAGCAGAAGGATGGTTACCAGAGGCTGGGAAGGGTAGTGGGGGACTAGGGGTGGTGGCGGGATGGTTAATAGGTACAGAAAAGAGAGAGAGAATGAATAAGACCTACTCTACTGTTTGATAGGAAAGCAGGGTAACCATAATCAGTAATAAATTAATTGTACATTTTAAAATAACTTAAAGAGTGTAATTGAATTGTTTGTAACTCAAAAAATAAATGCTTGAGGGGACAGATTAAAGCAAAAAGAATTTTAGTCCTAAACATGAACTTAGAGATCATATACTGGAACCCAGTTTTAGAAGAGAGGAAACAACATCACATTTGGGTAGGGGCTGTTGGCTTCCTGAAGACTTAAGAGAACTGGAGAGGAAGAAGTCCAGTAGGTGGTTCTGCTAAACAAGTCTTTGGAGGGGCAAAGCCAAGAGTTTTGAGCCATGATGGGAACTTCATCCTCCAGTTCCCTCTGCCCATTAGTAATGGCCCTAGGCCTCCTAGGACACAGTGTGTGTGGATGGGGAGTATGTGGTGTCATGGTTGTGAGCCCTGGTCCCTTCTTCCCTCCTGTGTGTCAGGGTGGAGGAAGGTGGAAGAAGTGTAGCCAACTCTTGATGGGGTACGAGATCACCTGGTCAAGTCCTGAGCTCTGTACCCTGCTCCATTTCTGTTCACCACAGCAATGATCACCTTCTGGCATCCTAATAATTTACGTATTTCCTATGTGGTTTATTTTCTATCTCACACTACTAGATTTTGAGTTCCAAGAGGTAGGGGACTTTGTGCCTATTTCACTGATGTTTTGTTAGCACCAAAGCAGTGCCTGGCACTTAGTAGGCACTCAATAAATAGTTGCAGATTAAATAGATTGAGATCTATTATTCGGTTATCACTAGCCCCAAAAATGCCCTCCAAAAAGAAGGATAAATAGTTTATTCTGTTTGGTTTATTTGGTTATCGCTAGCCCACAAAAAGCAGAAAAAATAGTTTACCTCTAGGTCTTGTGTTTACAAGTTTATGACTATGCAACTCTTTTATTGACAAATGGATCATTTAATTTGTTCTTGGCTGCCTCAGAAAACAGTCTTGAATCTGAAGGAGTAAGAATTCTTCTAACAGTAGTTGCACCTGGTCCATCTCTGAAATGTTCAGGCCTAGTACAGAGCTGGTAGCCTGTGGAAGGTGCTCAAGAAATGTCTGATGAGTAGGATTGAATTAATGGAAGGTACAAGAATTGCACCATAACCCTTCCATGAGACCCGTCTGTAGACAGGGCTCTGGGGCTGTCCCAGCAGGGACATTTTCCTACCTTGGGGCATCAGTTCCAGCACCATCGTTGGGTATGCATAGTTAGTGCAGCCGACATCAACGCCACAGTGTTTCACGCATTCAGAAGGTACCACACATGCTACCTTATCTGAGGAAGAATTCAGAAGTGAGTCCAGTGAGGCCCAAATAGGCAAAACCAACAACCATTAAACAAAGAGAAAAGTTGTAAGATCATAAGGAAGGAAAGATATTTGCCTGGAAACTGAAGATTCAACTTTGAACTCCATACCATAGATCTGGCCCCTCTATTCCCAAAACACAACCCTAAGTATCTCATCCCCATAGCCCCCTTGCACTGACCAATGGGACAGGGGCTCTCTTGGGACGTGGCCTAGCAAGAGCATTTGAGCAAAGAGAGGGAGTGGACCCCATCCTCTGGGAAAACAGCAAAAGAAGACATTCTTCCAGGAACACAGAACTCAAGAGATTGACAACAATAGCAATGGGAAGTTAGGTCCTGAGTGCAGTCACATTTAGCCTACTATCTTTCACCTGCATCTAAGAAGAGGTGTCGCTTGTGATGGTCAGTTGGGTGACTGTCCCATGTGTCATGATGCCTCACCTCTGTGGCAGTTGCACAATACCTTGTTGGTTTTTGTTTTTGCTTAAACGACATTACGACAACAGACAGGGAGGCTTGATAAAGAATCACCCAGAAAAATAACACCTCAGCACATTAGCTTCTTTTCATTCCTTCCTAATCCTTTTCTATAGAGAAATGTCTTTTTTGTAAAACTATGGTAGTTGTTGAGACATTATTTTTCAAGTTTCTTTTTACACTTAGTATCCTAACCTCACTATTTTCCCAAGTTTTGAGATTGTCTTCAGTCTCCTGTTTTCATTTTTCCATAAAGGAGGTGCACCATGATTTCTTTGGCCATTCCCCACTAGTTAGATACCTACACTTTTTTTTTTGAAGAGATGGGATCTCACTTTGTCACCCAAGCTGTAGTGCAATGATGCAATCATAGTTCACTGTAGCCTTGAACTCCTGGGCTCAAGCAATCCTCCCGCCTCAGCCTCCCAAGCAGCTGAGACTATAGGAACACACCATCATGCCTAGCTACTTTATCTTATTATTTAGAGATGGGATCTTGCTGTATTGCTCAGGCTGTATTGAGCAATACAGCAGTATAGAGATGGGATCTTGCTGTATTGCTCAGGCTGGTCTCAAAGTCCTGGGCCTCAAGCGATTCTCCTGCCTCAGCCTCCCAAGTAGGTGAGATTACAGGCATGAATATTCTTAACCCTTATAAAGAATATTACAAAGCTGCAATAAGAAGGATGCTGGTCCCTTGATGTCCACTTAACAGTATTTCAGTGAAATCAACTGATGCCCAGTTGAGAAAACATGACGTGGATTTAGTGTTATCTGATGGATTACCCCGATAAAAGTGATTCCTCGATAAGTCAAGAAAGATTTGGTTATATTTTCTTCACTTTTCATAACAAAGGAAGTTGAATTCAACACTAGCAGTTACTCTCAGCTGACTCAGAAATTTACATATCCTCAAACAGCCTGATTCCAAAGCAGTTCTCCAGTTTTCTCAGAGGGACCAAGACCTTCTCAGTCAGAGAAGTCACCAAACTCAGACAGTACAGCTCACTCGACTCAAATTAACCCAATCCTACCTCATCCTGCGGTGTCGTTTTGCCATATTCTCTGGACTTTCTTAAATCTAAGCAACTCATGAAGACGGAACTCACAGACTCAAATGTCTATGAGACAGGCAGATGGTATGAAAAGGATAAAGGAACAGAGCGTCCAATATGCCACATTTTCCTGCCTTTGACCGCTGTGCAGGCTGTGCCCTCCACCTGGAATTCTGCTTTTACTTCCATCCAGAATGGATTTTCTCAAGGCTTTATGACATTTTAAGAATACTTCTCAGAATACAAGCATA
>NW_022291519.1:1196-1852 GCF_002776525.5 Piliocolobus tephrosceles | reverse complement strand
TACACCCCAAATTTATAATGAGTCTAAACATCACTGGGACATGGTAAGACTCCATCTACAGGGAAGAGAAGATAATCTCACTTTAGACATTTCTAAATTAAAAGAACAAATTTTTGAAGCCTCTCAAAGTCATTTAAATATTGTCCCTGGAGCTGAGGCGTTAGATCAAGTGGCAAAAAATCTTTATGGATTAAACCCCATGACTTGGATTAAGTCTATTGGAAACTCTACTGTAGTAAATTTTGGAATTATGTGTCTCTGTTTAATCGGTTTGTTTTTAGTGTGCTGGACCAGTCGAAGAATCCTGCACCAAAATCAAGAGAACGAACAAGCCTTCATCGCCATGGCACATTTGTATAGAGGAAAAGAGAAAAAAAAATGTTGCAAAAAGTCAGGGACCTTGAACAGAGGGACTGGCTGGAGCCACAACAACAAAAAAAAAACATAAAATATAAAGATTTCATGGACATTTTATTAGTTCTTCAAAATTTATACTTTTGTAATTTCTTATGTCTGTCTTTAATCTCTTAATCCCATTATTTTCTTTGTAAGATCAGGAAGATATATGTCACCTCAGGACCCTATAATAATTGCCTTAACTGCACAAATTGTTTGTAGAGCATGTGTGTTTAAACAGTATGAAAACTGGGCATCTT
>NW_022291519.1:515-1096 GCF_002776525.5 Piliocolobus tephrosceles | reverse complement strand
TCAAGACCCTATAATAATTGCCTTAACTACACAAATTGTTTGTAGAGAATGTGTGTTTAAACAGTATGAAAACTGGGCATCTTGAAAAAAGAACGAGATAACAGCAGTGTTCAGGAAACAAGGGAGGTAACCTTGAATTGGCCGCCGGTGAGCTGGATGGAACAAAGCCATATCTTTTCTCCTTTTGCACACAAATAGGAGAGATATCACTGAATTCTTTTTCTCAGCAAGGAATATCCCTGAGAAGGAGAATGCCCTCTAAGGGTAGGCCTATAAACGACCCCCTTGGAGTTGTGCCGCCTTTTACAGTTGAAGCCGAAGGGATGAAATAAGCCCCGGCCTCCTGTAGTGCTCTCAGGCTTATTGGGAGGAAAAAAAATTCCCACCTAATAAATTTTGGTCAGTCAGGTTGTCTACTCTCAAACCCTATTTCCTGATAAAATGTTATCAATGACTATGCGTGCCCTAAAATTTCATTAGCAACTTTAATTTTAATGTTAACACCATCCTGTGATCTCATCCTGTCCCCACTTATTCTGTAATATTCTATTACTTTGTGAAGTATGTAATCTCGGTGTCAT
>NW_022291519.1:0-415 GCF_002776525.5 Piliocolobus tephrosceles | reverse complement strand
AATAAGCCCCGGCATCCTGTAGTGCTCTCAGGCTTATTGGGAGGAAAAAAATTCCTACCTAATAAATTTTGGTCAGTCAGGTTGTCTACTCTCAAACCCTATTTCCTGATAAAATGTTATCAATGACTATGCGTGCCCTAAAATTTCATTAGCAACTTTAATTTTAATGTTAACACCATCCTGTGATCTCATCCTGTCCCCACTTATTCTGTAATATTCTATTACTTTGTGAAGTATGTAATCTCGGTGTCATGATGATAATGGTGATTGTGTTGAAAAGAAAAGGGGGAAATGTAGGGAAAAAATAGGTTAGCCTGTTACTGTGTTATTATAGACAGAAGTAAGTTTAAGAGACTCCATTTGGCTCTATATTTGAGATGCTGTTAATCTGTGACTCTACCCCCAATCTTGTCCT
>NW_022291518.1:952-1271 GCF_002776525.5 Piliocolobus tephrosceles | reverse complement strand
ATAAAAAATTCCATACCCAAAAATTCGATTGCTTCGATTTCAAATTTAAAATTTTTATTTTTCATTTCGGTAATTTCTTTTCTCATTTGAGTATTAAGACATAAAGTACTATCTTTTAATAATTTTTGTATAATGTTTTTTTCTTTTTTTGTTAATGTTAGAAGAGATTCTTTGGGGAACAAATTGGCATCCTCACAACACATACCAATCCATTTTATATCTTTACAAGAATAAATATCATTTAAATTAGTTTTACATCCTTTCTTATAACTTAGATAAATATGAATACCATACGGGTCATAATCACCAACATACACAC
>NW_022291518.1:530-852 GCF_002776525.5 Piliocolobus tephrosceles | reverse complement strand
AAATAAATAAGAGGCGAACGCACTTGTAAATATATATCACATACATAGATATTTCAATAGTTATAAACTAGATATAATTATATACATATATATTAGCTCAAGTATGTACAAATAAATATATCTTTTGTGAAAGTTGTAATTTTTTTTTTTTTTTTCTCGTTACTTACCTCCAAACAAAATATTTTGATTAATTCATAAATAATCTTCCTTGTAGACAAATCTGGAAAGCCTTTTCCTGTTATTAAAATAGATGGCAAAATCTGCAAAAGGGTTGTGTATCTACCCACATATATATATACAAACTATGCATGTATAACACATA
>NW_022291518.1:0-430 GCF_002776525.5 Piliocolobus tephrosceles | reverse complement strand
ATTTTCACACAGTTTTTGGTAAAGCGAATATTTTTCAACAACGATTAAATGATTTGCCAGGCTCTCAACTTTATCAACATTTAAAAGATATTCATTAATCATTAATCCATATTCTGTAAATTACAAAAAAAATAAAAAATATAAAATCTAAAATATAAAATATAAAATAAAAATTTAAATGTTGCACTAGTTTTTCCGAAGTTGGTATTTTATTAGTATACTATACGTACATAAACAAGTACAAGTACAAGTACATATACATATACATATACATATACATATACATATACATATACATATACATATACATATACATATACATATACATATACATATACATATACATATACATATACATATACATATACATATACATATACATATACATATACATATACATATACATATACATATACATATACATATACAT
>NW_022291516.1:839-1194 GCF_002776525.5 Piliocolobus tephrosceles | reverse complement strand
ATTAATGATTAAGAGGGTGAAAAACAAATAAAACAAAAAAAAAAATACATATTATAACATAGTTTATTATAACAATTCGATTCTCTTTTTTTTTTTTTTTTTTTTTTTTTAACACCGTGTCACACATTGTCAAGATTATTTACTTATTTTTTTTTATTTTTATTTCTCCCCTCTTTTTTAGCATACAGTGAACACATTTTTAAACAGAATTCGAAACTAGTTACATTAGATGAATACTTGAATGAGTTAAAAGGGTCGATAGAAGTAGAAATTAACTTAGAACCCTTAGACAACGGAGAAAATGAAAAGATAACTACTATTAACATAACAGATAAAGAAAATCAGAATAGTAATG
>NW_022291516.1:455-739 GCF_002776525.5 Piliocolobus tephrosceles | reverse complement strand
AATTGGACAAGGAGCATCAAGTGTTACATCAAATGTAAACAAAATCACAAGTACCACTAACATTAATACAAATGTAAATACAAACACAATCAAAATGAACAATAATGTGACAATTACAGAAGTAACATACCCACCAAACCATATAATGCTAAATTTAAAAGAATACCAACATACTAAGCATAATGATAATTTATTCATAAGTTTGACTGAACCGAGACAAACAAACGAAAACAAACAAAATAGAGAAAAAGAAAAAGAAAAGGACAAAGAATACAATATATATA
>NW_022291516.1:0-355 GCF_002776525.5 Piliocolobus tephrosceles | reverse complement strand
ATTAATGATTAAGAGGGTGAAAAACAAATAAAACAAAAAAAAAAATACATATTATAACATAGTTTATTATAACAATTCGATTCTCTTTTTTTTTTTTTTTTTTTTTTTTTAACACCGTGTCACACATTGTCAAGATTATTTACTTATTTTTTTTTATTTTTATTTCTCCCCTCTTTTTTAGCATACAGTGAACACATTTTTAAACAGAATTCGAAACTAGTTACATTAGATGAATACTTGAATGAGTTAAAAGGGTCGATAGAAGTAGAAATTAACTTAGAACCCTTAGACAACGGAGAAAATGAAAAGATAACTACTATTAACATAACAGATAAAGAAAATCAGAATAGTAATG
>NW_022291515.1:823-1159 GCF_002776525.5 Piliocolobus tephrosceles | reverse complement strand
AACCAAAGCGTTTAATTTTAAAAAAAATGCAAACATGAATCGAAACTTTAGTTATAATAATCAGAGTAGTCAACCCAATCAGAACAACTATCACAACTATCATCACACAGGTGGTAATAACAATGACACTCTTAAAAGTAATAATAATGATAATATAAGGGGTAATAACAATAATACTGTGGTTAATAACAATTCTGCAAAAAAAGGCTTTGTATTAAATAAAAACCCATTTAATAATAGTAGTGTTAAAAAATATGGCAACAACAATAATAATAATAATAATAATACGATGAATGAGAATACTAATATGACACCAAATAGAAACATGATGAATAA
>NW_022291515.1:436-723 GCF_002776525.5 Piliocolobus tephrosceles | reverse complement strand
AAACATGTTTAACAATACAAACAACAGTTTGAAACATATGCACGTGGGAGATGAACACAAAAAGAATTTCAAATTTAGTGTCATTCATAAACATATAAGTGAAAACACTATGTATACTACAAAAACGGATGTATATAATAACAATAATAAAGAAGAAATGAAAAATGTAAATTGCACGAATAACTATGACATAGGTAGTGGTAACAACATGCACAATAGTAATAATATCGGAATGGATAAAAAAAAGTATGATGGAAATTTCATGAATAAGACTAAAGATATGAACA
>NW_022291515.1:0-336 GCF_002776525.5 Piliocolobus tephrosceles | reverse complement strand
AACCAAAGCGTTTAATTTTAAAAAAAATGCAAACATGAATCGAAACTTTAGTTATAATAATCAGAGTAGTCAACCCAATCAGAACAACTATCACAACTATCATCACACAGGTGGTAATAACAATGACACTCTTAAAAGTAATAATAATGATAATATAAGGGGTAATAACAATAATACTGTGGTTAATAACAATTCTGCAAAAAAAGGCTTTGTATTAAATAAAAACCCATTTAATAATAGTAGTGTTAAAAAATATGGCAACAACAATAATAATAATAATAATAATACGATGAATGAGAATACTAATATGACACCAAATAGAAACATGATGAATAA
>NW_022291514.1:750-1034 GCF_002776525.5 Piliocolobus tephrosceles | reverse complement strand
AATTTGAAATGTTACTATATTGAGATTTTTCATTATTAACTTTACATGTTACACTTTTTTCTTTTTTAAGTAAAAGAAAATGACAATTATAATTAGATTTGTAAATATATATTATATATATATGTATGTATGTATGTATGTATGTATGTATGTATGTATGTATGTATGTATGTATGTATGTATGTATGTATGTATGTATGTATGTATGTATGTATGTATGTATGTATGTATGTATGTATGTATGTATGTATGTATGTATGTATGTATGTATGTATGTATGTTGG
>NW_022291514.1:384-650 GCF_002776525.5 Piliocolobus tephrosceles | reverse complement strand
TTTTAGCTGATCTTAAAGAGCAAGTAAAAAAAGTGGAGTTGTAAAATGTTTACATATTTAATAAAAATGAAAAAAAATACATCCTTAACTTATTTCCTAAGAAATATATAACTTTTTTTTTGGGGGGACTGTATCTCAGCTATTTTTAAAACCGTACAAGTGCGTTTGTTTATATTAGCATATGTTATCATAAAAACTTACATATAGTTACATACACTTGTAAAAAAAATTATATACTGCTTTATACTCACAAATGTATTAGTAAA
>NW_022291514.1:0-284 GCF_002776525.5 Piliocolobus tephrosceles | reverse complement strand
AATTTGAAATGTTACTATATTGAGATTTTTCATTATTAACTTTACATGTTACACTTTTTTCTTTTTTAAGTAAAAGAAAATGACAATTATAATTAGATTTGTAAATATATATTATATATATATGTATGTATGTATGTATGTATGTATGTATGTATGTATGTATGTATGTATGTATGTATGTATGTATGTATGTATGTATGTATGTATGTATGTATGTATGTATGTATGTATGTATGTATGTATGTATGTATGTATGTATGTATGTATGTATGTATGTATGTTGG
>NW_022291513.1:649-1066 GCF_002776525.5 Piliocolobus tephrosceles | reverse complement strand
AAAAATGGAATAAAACAAAAATAGAATAAAACAAAAATGGAATAAAATAATAATCGAATAAAATAATAGTCGAATAAAATAATAATCGAATAAAATAATAATCGAATAAAATAATAATCGAATAAAATAAATAAATATTATAGCATTAAACGTATTACAAATAATAACATAAAAAAGAGAAATACGTTGTATTATTCAAGTCTTATACACTGTTTATATATATATGTATTTTGTATATATTTAAAAAAGTTATATTATGGCTCCACATACTTGCGTTTTAAATTAAATCCTCTTAATTTAGTGAAATTTACATTAAAATGAAGGTATTACTAATGATTGTTTCTCCTTCATATTGTAAATAAATATGTATGTATGTATGTATGTATGTATGTATGTATGTATGTATGTATGTATGTA
>NW_022291513.1:517-639 GCF_002776525.5 Piliocolobus tephrosceles | reverse complement strand
GTATGTATGTATGTATGTATGTATGTATGTATGTATGTATGTATGTACGTACGTATTCATATAAATGCTCCTAACATATTTCATGTTCGATTTTTAAAATCATAAATCTACATTATACATGA
>NW_022291513.1:0-417 GCF_002776525.5 Piliocolobus tephrosceles | reverse complement strand
AAAAATGGAATAAAACAAAAATAGAATAAAACAAAAATGGAATAAAATAATAATCGAATAAAATAATAGTCGAATAAAATAATAATCGAATAAAATAATAATCGAATAAAATAATAATCGAATAAAATAAATAAATATTATAGCATTAAACGTATTACAAATAATAACATAAAAAAGAGAAATACGTTGTATTATTCAAGTCTTATACACTGTTTATATATATATGTATTTTGTATATATTTAAAAAAGTTATATTATGGCTCCACATACTTGCGTTTTAAATTAAATCCTCTTAATTTAGTGAAATTTACATTAAAATGAAGGTATTACTAATGATTGTTTCTCCTTCATATTGTAAATAAATATGTATGTATGTATGTATGTATGTATGTATGTATGTATGTATGTATGTATGTA
>NW_022291512.1:859-1249 GCF_002776525.5 Piliocolobus tephrosceles | reverse complement strand
ACAAAATATTTATTCTTTGTTTTCAACTATATTAAATAAACTCAATATATCTGAGTACTCAGTTTTAAATAATATTGTATTAGTTGGTGGTTGTAGTAATATAAAAGGTATAGTATCAAGATTAACAGAAACAATTTTTAAAGTTTTAAAAAATAAAAAAATATTTATACATGATTTGGAAAATAAAATAAACTTTATTTTTCCTAAAATATCTCCTAATTTGCGTCAATTTATAGGGGCATCTGTTTATGCTAATTTGGATAATCTTCCTAGTTATACACGCGAACACATAGACAATAACGTTTTGTTTGATCATCTTAATGAAGACGTTTACTTTATGTTTAAAAAATTTTAGCGCGCACATCGTTGTGCTTCATTTTTAACTTTTTT
>NW_022291512.1:490-759 GCF_002776525.5 Piliocolobus tephrosceles | reverse complement strand
ATATAAATCCATAGTTTTTCTGTTTTTTTTTTTTTTTGCTCTGCTAGTTTTTCATTTGAGTATCCGTTAGATTTTTTAACATATCACTTGTGTTTTTTTTTCGCGTACGTCCCTACACATATGTAGTATATATGTGCACATATGCTCCTTTTTTCTATTTTTACTTTTTATCAAAATGTTTAAACATAAAAAAAAAATAAAATAAAAAATAAAAAAAATAAATAAATTAACCCACCGAATTAACTGAATGATTGAAGTATAAAATCACA
>NW_022291512.1:0-390 GCF_002776525.5 Piliocolobus tephrosceles | reverse complement strand
ACAAAATATTTATTCTTTGTTTTCAACTATATTAAATAAACTCAATATATCTGAGTACTCAGTTTTAAATAATATTGTATTAGTTGGTGGTTGTAGTAATATAAAAGGTATAGTATCAAGATTAACAGAAACAATTTTTAAAGTTTTAAAAAATAAAAAAATATTTATACATGATTTGGAAAATAAAATAAACTTTATTTTTCCTAAAATATCTCCTAATTTGCGTCAATTTATAGGGGCATCTGTTTATGCTAATTTGGATAATCTTCCTAGTTATACACGCGAACACATAGACAATAACGTTTTGTTTGATCATCTTAATGAAGACGTTTACTTTATGTTTAAAAAATTTTAGCGCGCACATCGTTGTGCTTCATTTTTAACTTTTTT
>NW_022291511.1:867-1251 GCF_002776525.5 Piliocolobus tephrosceles | reverse complement strand
TTTTTTTTTTTTTTTTTTTTTTTTTTTTTTTTTTTTTTAAATCGAATGAATCAAGAAATGAAATGTATATTACACATATATATACACACTTAGTAGTGTGGTTACAAATAGTTTTATGCAAACTAAATTACAAAAAAAAAAAAAAAAAAACGGAGGGGTGTGTTGTGTAGTGTGCACAATTGAGTAAAACACGTAAAGACGTGTATAACATAAATGGGAACACAAAATGGAACTAAAAAATAAATAATAAAAAATATAAAAAATAAAACAATTATGCATGTCATTATATTCATAATGTATAAATACAATATGCAAAAATTAAATATAATTAAAAATTGTCATTCATCATATTATTAAAAATGCTATAATTTTTATGATAATTAG
>NW_022291511.1:0-384 GCF_002776525.5 Piliocolobus tephrosceles | reverse complement strand
TTTTTTTTTTTTTTTTTTTTTTTTTTTTTTTTTTTTTTAAATCGAATGAATCAAGAAATGAAATGTATATTACACATATATATACACACTTAGTAGTGTGGTTACAAATAGTTTTATGCAAACTAAATTACAAAAAAAAAAAAAAAAAAACGGAGGGGTGTGTTGTGTAGTGTGCACAATTGAGTAAAACACGTAAAGACGTGTATAACATAAATGGGAACACAAAATGGAACTAAAAAATAAATAATAAAAAATATAAAAAATAAAACAATTATGCATGTCATTATATTCATAATGTATAAATACAATATGCAAAAATTAAATATAATTAAAAATTGTCATTCATCATATTATTAAAAATGCTATAATTTTTATGATAATTAG
>NW_022291509.1:507-822 GCF_002776525.5 Piliocolobus tephrosceles | reverse complement strand
ATAGTATAAAAAAAAAGAAAAAAAAAAAGAATTTTTTTTTTTTTATTTTTATTTACATTAATAAATGTGATTATATGTGCATGTGTTACTCGCAGTTTTACTTGTCTACTTTTTCAGAGCTATGTTAATTTTTGTATGCTTCTTTATTACTGCATTCTTCTTTTTTCTATTTTGCTTTGTCACCTCGCGCGTGTGTTTAAATAGTTGTTATTTTATACTGATTTTTTACTATATTTTTTATGTCAACTTCGCTTTAAGTGCATTTTGACATGTACATGTATTTTGATTTTTAAAGAAACGAGCACATGCATATAT
>NW_022291508.1:906-1725 GCF_002776525.5 Piliocolobus tephrosceles | reverse complement strand
CAAAGAAAGCAAAGAAAACAAAGAAAACAAAGAAAACAAAGAAAACAAAGAAAACAAAGAAAACAAAGAAAGCAAAGAAAACAAAGAAAACAAAGAAAACAAAGAAAACAAAGAAAACAAAGAAAACAAAGAAAGCAAAGAAAACAAAGAAAACAAAGAAAACAAAGAAAACAATGGTAACAGTAATGGTAATAATTATAGTGATATTAATGACAGCGACATATTGTTTAATATTCATAACTTAAAAATATTAAATTGGAAAACGAATAGTTTTATATCTATATATAAATATATTTATTGAAACTATTTGATTCACATTTATCTTCTATTTAGTTTAAGCACCTGTTGTACACATATATTTGTATGTGTTATACAGTAACAATTAATAATATATGTATGTTTGTATACATATGAAGTTATGTATGTGTGCGTGTACGTCTCTTCTTTTTTTTTTTCTTTTTTTTTTTTTTTCTTTTAAGTATGCTTTTGTTTATGAATAATAATTTTTTGCATTACTATCAAAAATAGTCTGTCTTTAAATTTTATTTTGTTAAAACTAGTATGAAAATTTCCATTGTAGTGGTATAGCAATAAAATAACATAAAAACTTATTTTACACTTTTTTTTTTTTTTTTAATTGTATAAAACTTCAAAAAATAATAAAAAAAAAAAATAAAAGCATAAATAAATTAGTAATAAAATAGGCAAGTAAGTGAGCAATTAGGTGGATAATTAAGTTAGTAATTACATGAGTAGGTAGGTAAATAAATAAGTAAATGAGTAAGTAAATAAATGGGTAAATAAATGAATAAAAATAAT
>NW_022291508.1:390-806 GCF_002776525.5 Piliocolobus tephrosceles | reverse complement strand
AATTATCAAATATAAAAAAAAAAAAAAATAGAAAGCTTCATCACTGAACATGTCGTACTTAATAATTTACTAGCAAAGTTTAAAAAATAAATTAAAAATGTACATATTAGCAAATAAAAAAAAAAAAAAAAAAAAAAATACAAATACCAATACCAATACAAATCAGTAAATATAAGGCATTTTTATATACATATATAATGTACATTATATATGTGCATACTTATATAATATATAAAAATTAAAAAAAAAAAATGCACATTTTCAAATTATGTCAAATGCTTTTTTATTTAGCAAAGCCATCATTCATATGACAGGTTTATCATTTTTTTTTTTTTTTTTTTTTCAAATGAGTAAATAAATTTTTTTTAAATATAATAAAGTGAAAATGTTATATTAAAAGAGATCTTTTAAATTTT
>NW_022291508.1:0-290 GCF_002776525.5 Piliocolobus tephrosceles | reverse complement strand
TTTAGCAGTATATACAAAACTTTTTAATATCTTTTACTTATTTTTTTTTTTTTTTTTGTTTTTTTTTTTTTGTTTTGTTTTGTTTTGTTTTGTTTTGTTTTTCGTAAAACTTTATTCCACCATGTGCTTGTAATAAACAAATCAATAAAGGCGTATATAATTGTATGTATATTTGGAAACAAAAAAGTTTATACAATATGTACTGTAAATACATCTGCGCGTGCACATAATTATTTTGTTTTTAACACTTTTGTAATGTTTTATTTTAAAAAATACTAAATGCAAAATGA
>NW_022291507.1:891-1194 GCF_002776525.5 Piliocolobus tephrosceles | reverse complement strand
TTTTGTTTTTACACATCTATAGCACTTTTAAAATAGCATTTAATTTTTTTCACAACATTATTTTTTTTTTTTTAACTTTTTTTTTTCATCATTTGTTGAATTGCGTGTTTCTAAATACGTGTTTTCATCAGTAGGCAAACACACACGAGCATATATGTACATATACATATACACTTTTAGCAAATTTAAAGATCGATATTGTAATGCACGTTTACTCCAGTAAAATAGTTATATTCGCATAATAACAAATCGCGTTTTTATTTATTTATTTATTCATTTATTCATTTATTCATTTATTCATTT
>NW_022291507.1:403-791 GCF_002776525.5 Piliocolobus tephrosceles | reverse complement strand
TTATTCATTTATTCATTCATTCACTCATTTATTCATATTTACTCATTTATTTATTTATTTATCTATTTTGATTTTACCATTTTATTTCATTTCTGTATTACAAAAACGTGTATGCAATTACATGTTAAGCTCACGTAAAAGTAATATATAAAGTGACGCTCGCAAAATCAAATTTTAATAAGCACAAAAAACATTTATTTAAATTGTTTATATCCGTATATATAACAACATTTTTTAACATTTTATTTTTATTTTATTTTTTTTAGGTAAAAAAATCATATTACTTAACACTGTGCTACAATTTATTTTTTTTGATATAGTATTACAGTACGGAGTTTTATACATAACACATGTGTATGCTTGCATATACAGATGTAAGCTTGTATAT
>NW_022291507.1:0-303 GCF_002776525.5 Piliocolobus tephrosceles | reverse complement strand
TTTTGTTTTTACACATCTATAGCACTTTTAAAATAGCATTTAATTTTTTTCACAACATTATTTTTTTTTTTTTAACTTTTTTTTTTCATCATTTGTTGAATTGCGTGTTTCTAAATACGTGTTTTCATCAGTAGGCAAACACACACGAGCATATATGTACATATACATATACACTTTTAGCAAATTTAAAGATCGATATTGTAATGCACGTTTACTCCAGTAAAATAGTTATATTCGCATAATAACAAATCGCGTTTTTATTTATTTATTTATTCATTTATTCATTTATTCATTTATTCATTT
>NW_022291506.1:406-819 GCF_002776525.5 Piliocolobus tephrosceles | reverse complement strand
ATTGCTCATTAAGCTATATCTCATCATTCATTTATTGTGTTTTTTTTATTAACTCACAATGTTATGCATTCATATCATTATGCACATTTTTATACATATTCATTGTCACACTTTTGATATTCACATTTGTATATTATTACGAAATAAAATATTTAAATTTTTTGCATAGTAACTTTTTAAATCGCGAATATAAAAAGTGTATAGTAGGTTGATTATAAACATGTTTATGAGAACCCTTTGAAAAAAAAAAAAAAAAAAAAAAAAAAAACACAATAAATGAATGATGAGATATAGCTTAATGAGCAATATATTGTCTTCTCTCTCATGATTCGTCTTATATATATATTTAACTATATATATATATCGTAATAATTTTTTTTTTTATTTTTTTTTGTTTTGTTTTACCATATAAA
>NW_022291505.1:882-1275 GCF_002776525.5 Piliocolobus tephrosceles | reverse complement strand
TATTCTCCTGCCTCAGCCTCTGGAGTAGCTGGGATTACAGGCGCCCACCACCGCACCCAGTTAATTTTTTGTATTTTTTTTTTTAGTAGAGATGGGGTTTCACCGTGGTCTCGATCTCCTGACCTTGTGATCCCCCTGCCTCGGCCTCCCAAAGTGCTGGGATTACAGGCGTGAGCCACCGCGCCTAGCCTGGTGGACTCTCTTCACACCGACGTGCGTGACACAATTAATATTCGCAGAATATAAGGGTGGCTATCCCGTGGTCTGGGCTTCCTGGAGGTGTGAGCTGGGAGCTGAAGCCCCATAGGAGTTCTGTAAGTCAAAAGGGAAGAGAAGAGCATTCCACGTAGAGAAAAGAATCTGTGCTCCAGGCACGCTTGTAATCTCAGCACT
>NW_022291505.1:493-782 GCF_002776525.5 Piliocolobus tephrosceles | reverse complement strand
AAAAAAAAAAAAAAAAAAAGGAAGTAAAGATAGCCAGTTCCTGTCTAGTTCCTGTCTTACCTGGTGACATTCCACCATTGTGATTTGTTCCTGCCCCGCCCTTACTGATCAATTGACTTTGTGACATTTCTTCTCCTGGACAATGAGTCTCATAATCTCCCCACCCAGCACCCTGTGATCCCCGCCCCTGCCCGCAAGAGATAACCGCCATTAACTGTAACTTTCCACTACCTACTCAAATCTGGCCGGGCACGGCAGCTCACGCCTGTAATCCCAGCACTTTGGGAGG
>NW_022291505.1:0-393 GCF_002776525.5 Piliocolobus tephrosceles | reverse complement strand
TATTCTCCTGCCTCAGCCTCTGGAGTAGCTGGGATTACAGGCGCCCACCACCGCACCCAGTTAATTTTTTGTATTTTTTTTTTTAGTAGAGATGGGGTTTCACCGTGGTCTCGATCTCCTGACCTTGTGATCCCCCTGCCTCGGCCTCCCAAAGTGCTGGGATTACAGGCGTGAGCCACCGCGCCTAGCCTGGTGGACTCTCTTCACACCGACGTGCGTGACACAATTAATATTCGCAGAATATAAGGGTGGCTATCCCGTGGTCTGGGCTTCCTGGAGGTGTGAGCTGGGAGCTGAAGCCCCATAGGAGTTCTGTAAGTCAAAAGGGAAGAGAAGAGCATTCCACGTAGAGAAAAGAATCTGTGCTCCAGGCACGCTTGTAATCTCAGCACT
>NW_022291504.1:981-1232 GCF_002776525.5 Piliocolobus tephrosceles | reverse complement strand
CACTCGCATATTTCATTTTTTTATTAAAAGTAAAACTTTTTTGTTTTGGTTTTTTTAAATACTATATATATAACCTGTGGTATTTTTTCCTCATAAAAAAAATTTAGTAAACGAATATAAGATAATTTAAAATAATATAAAGTAAAAGAAAAAAAAAAAAAAAACTTTAGCATTAATTAAATGTTAAAATCCCTTGTATGGATATATAGGTTACATTTTTTTTTTTTTTTTTTTTTTTTTTTTTTTTTTTT
>NW_022291504.1:351-881 GCF_002776525.5 Piliocolobus tephrosceles | reverse complement strand
TAATGTAGAAAACGTTTAAAAAATAATTTTATATATGTTTTTTTTTTTTTTTTTTTACACATCCAGAGTGTACCAAGCACATTGACATTAATAAAAAAAAATAAAACTAAAGCAACAATCAAAAGTAAAAAAATAAAAAAACAGAATAGAAAATAAAATAATAATTATTCTAATGTCGTATGAACTCGTTAAAATAAAACCTTTTTTTAAAAAAAAAAAAAATGTATAAAGAATATTACACATTATAGCATATTTATGAAAAAATAAAAAAAATAAAAAAAAACCTACAATTTATTTTTTAATTTTTTTTTTTGAAAAAAAATCTTATTATATAAATGGTAAAAAACAAATGCTTTAATCTTATAACAATGTTTTATATAATTATAAAAATACATAAACATATTTATTTATTACACATTCATTTTTTTCTTTTTTTATGCATGTTTTCTGTATATAATATTTAGTCGATGAAAAAAAAAAGAAAAAGTGTTTCATTTGTATATATGTGAAAACAAATTTACGTGTATACA
>NW_022291504.1:0-251 GCF_002776525.5 Piliocolobus tephrosceles | reverse complement strand
CACTCGCATATTTCATTTTTTTATTAAAAGTAAAACTTTTTTGTTTTGGTTTTTTTAAATACTATATATATAACCTGTGGTATTTTTTCCTCATAAAAAAAATTTAGTAAACGAATATAAGATAATTTAAAATAATATAAAGTAAAAGAAAAAAAAAAAAAAAACTTTAGCATTAATTAAATGTTAAAATCCCTTGTATGGATATATAGGTTACATTTTTTTTTTTTTTTTTTTTTTTTTTTTTTTTTTTT
>NW_022291503.1:3283-4021 GCF_002776525.5 Piliocolobus tephrosceles | reverse complement strand
AAAAAAAAAAAAAAAAACTGACACTGTCGTTTATAAAAATAAGAATATATAACGTAATATGTGAGTATTTATATATACGTGCATAGATATACAAATAGGGTGGATATGTATATATATACATATATATGTGTGTATGTGCTTAAACAAGGACAAAGATATACGCACATGCATTTGCACGTATAAAAAATATGTACATAAAGTCACATACTGACAAAAATTACACAACGAATTAAAAATATATATATATATACCGGAGCATAAACATGTGTAATGTTATAAAACTTTTGAAATACGCAAAAAAAAAATAAAATTAAATAAATAAATGAATTAATAAATAAATAAATGAATAAATAAATGAATAAATAAATGAATAAATAAATGAATGAACAAACGAATGGACAAACAAATGAATAAACGAATGAATAAACGAATGGATAAACGAATGGGATAAACGAATGGACAAACGAATGAATAAACGAATGAATAAACGAATGAATAAACGAATGAATAAACGAATGAATAAACGAATGGATAAACGAATGGATAAACGAATGGGATAAACGAATATAGTGAATTTAATTTTTAACAATAAATAATACCATTGTCTGACATGTCTGAAATGTATATGTTGTAGGACACACGTACATATATACAATTTCCATAGCAACGTTATGTGGCATTCATTCTGTTGTTAAAAAAAAAATTCAATATTTTTGGTGATAAGCTGTTTTGTAATAA
>NW_022291503.1:1183-3183 GCF_002776525.5 Piliocolobus tephrosceles | reverse complement strand
TTTTGTGTCTTTTGATTTTTATCAGAATCATCATATAAGTTATTGTTTCCGCTAGCACATGTACCAGTGATATGACTCGTCTGACTATTTCGTATCGTGTTGGCTGTTTGTGTCATATCAGTCGTTCTGAAATTTTGTGTAACTAAAAATTGTCTTGTGTCATGTGCCACATACTGTTTCTTCTTTACCATATTATTATTATAATTATTATTATTATATAATATGCTTAAGTTTATGTTGTTCTGATTAGGCCTCATGTTTTTCCCTGTACCATTCATCAACTTATTACTATGATTATTATTACAGTGGTTGTTATAATAAGTTTGATTTGTTAGGTTGAATACAGTGGATGTATTATGTGGACTGCTATAATTTATATTACTAGAACTGTTGTTGGTATATGTGTTACGGTAATTATAAACAGCCATATCTTTTGGATTTAATTCTAACTGTCTATTCTTATGCCTACTAGTAGTATTTCCACTCATCCTATTTTCACTCATCCTATTTTTACTCATTCCATTTCCACTCATCCTATTTCCATTGATCCCATTTCCACCGGTTCCGTACTGTTTAGTATTTTTTACCACTTCACAACTTAATAACAAATTTTGGTTACTATTTACGTTGGTCTCTGTTTTTATTGTCTTGACATCTGAGTATTTATTATTACCATAGTCATAATTTGTGCTTCCATTGAGTTTATAATATGATATGTTGCTGTTCTTTGCATCCATTTCATTATGTAAATATGAATTAATACCTGTTGCATTATTTTGTTTATTAAGTGAGTTGTTACAATATTCGGTAGTTACGAATATACTACTTCTTTCGTTTTTTGTATCAACAAAGTTAACTGTGTTACGCATATTTAACATTAACATGTTAGGGTTTAAGTATAACATACTGTTTACTGCTTGAGGGTTCTGATTAATTATGTTATCAGTTTTACTTGCAGTCGGATTTGTAGTCGAGTTTGTAGTCGAATTTGTAACTGCTCCTGCCATTGCGGTAGTTGCTACCCTATCAGTGTTACCATTTGCACATGTATTTGGTATGACATTGTACCTATTCTCGTCCTTAACATATTCTCCATTCATACTATACTTAGAACAATTATTTATATTAGTTAAAATGTTATCATATGAATAACTGCTTAAAAAAAAATTATATAATTGTGGCGTCTCTACAAGATTCCTTTTCCCACTTAACGTTTCAACATTATCAACTTGATTGTTCTTATTTATGGATACATTATTATATGTATCTTGTTTATTAGTACAACCACTATTGTTATTAATAACATTTTTTGTAATGTTTGGGTGTTTATATTCATATGTTGATTTAATGGTATACTTATTTTTTAACTGATTATGTTCTTTGTATTTCTTTGGACTATGTATATGTATATATTTATTTTTCTGAATTTCCAACTGTTTAGGATTATATAAGGTTTGTTCGCTTGCATTGATATTTACAAATATGTCCGTATTTTTACTTTCCAGACATCTTATATTATCCTCTTTTCCATGTAAATCATTTGTTGACACATAACTTGTTGCACTTTCCTTTTCTAAGCACAATTTATTCCTTTTTTGACTTACATTCATTTTTTCTTCATTCTTATTGTAATAAATTTTTTCGTAATCCTTTTTATTTTGTTTCTGTTCTTGTGTGTGTACATTGTCAATACATCCAATTATTACTTGATTGTAACTGTTATATAATTCTTTTTTGTTTAAATCAACCATAGTGATGTGATTGACCGGTACTACCATATTATTGTCACAATGGAATTTGTTTAACTCGTTATGACCACAGTTAGAAGCATTAATAGTGTAGCGATGTGTTGTCATTGATTCGTCTTTTGTTGTTTCTTTTGTTGTTTCTTTTGTTGTTTCTTTTGTTGTTTCTTTTGTTGCTTCTTTTGTTGTTTCTTTTGTTGCTTCTTTTGTTGTTTCTTTTGTTGTTTCTTTTGTTGTTTCTTTTGTTGCTTCTTT
>NW_022291503.1:0-1083 GCF_002776525.5 Piliocolobus tephrosceles | reverse complement strand
GTTGTTTCTTTTGTTGTTTCTTTTGTTGTTTCTTTTGTTGCTTCTTTCGTTGCTTCTTTTGTTGCTTCTTTTGTTACTTTTTCCTTTCTCTCTTCTTTTGTCTTTTTCTCTTCTTTTGCCCTTATTTCTTCCTTTACTTTTCTAGCTTTTCTTGTTTTGTTTTCCAATGGTTTACCCATTTCTTCAATAAAACTGGCTAGTACGAATTTATCACTTGCAATACTGTGTTTGTTTACCTTTGTTTTGGTTTCTGTTGTTACGGCTACTGTAGGAATTTTTTTGTTTGTAACGTAAGCAACGTGATAATTTTGTTTACTCATCGAACTCTGTTTACTAATGATCATCTTCTTTTTTAGAGAACTATTTTGTTCAAAATTTGTATACAAAAATAATCTATTTGTTTTACATTTACTACCATTACTACTGTTGCTACTACTGCAGTTTTTCCTTTTTATTAAACTTTTTTTAACAGTTTGTTTATCCAAAGAGGTTACACCTTGACTGTTCATTCTGTTTCGGGTTTTCATCACACTTTGTTTATATTCATCTAAATTATGTACTCCTTTTTTAGTGCTTCTATTTTTTCTTAGTACCTTTACTTCGTTTTTTTTAGCAAAATTATTTAAAGTCCTTGTATTTATATATGATAAACAATTATTGTTTTTTTTTTTTACTTCTTCCATATTTGTACATTTTCTACTTTTTTTATTATCGAGCTGGGTGTTATTGGTTCTAACTTCTTGACATATGTTAATAGTGTTTCGTGGTTTATATAAAAAAGATAAGTTTTCATTGTATTTTGTGTGTGTTATTGCGTTCGAGTTCTTGTTCTTTCTCTTGTTCGTAATCTTGTTCTTGTTCTCGTTCGTGATATTGTTTGTGCTTGCGCCTAAGCTCCTGTTCTCGTTTTTGTTCTCATTCTCGTTCTTGTTATCGTCTTTTCTAATGATTACCTTCTTTCTATCGTTACCAATATCTGTTCCAATGATGCCTTTTGTTCCTGTCCTTATTGCTACGTTCATAGGAGTACATTCTTTATCCGATTTCAACTGCATGTCTGCTATAGTGTTTCTTTTGAAAAAT
>NW_022291502.1:1098-2563 GCF_002776525.5 Piliocolobus tephrosceles | reverse complement strand
CCTGTGCCCCTTGCACTTCTGCGGGATCAGTCCTCAAAAAGCCTTCCACCTTTGGAGAGAGCTGATCTGGAAGGGGTCCCCGGCTAGGATAAGAAAGCTTCAGGGGGTGCGTGCTTTGAGAGGTCTTAGGGTAGTTACTGTCCTTGTCCTTAGGGAATTTCAGTTCCATGTGGCAAGCCAAAGGATTCAGAGTGCTGCCAGGTATTGGGGGGTAGGGGGGGAAGCGAGAGCTTTGACCACGGTGGCTCTGTAATGTCCATAGGCTCTTGGAGCTGGAGGGAGCCTTGGAAAACATCTAGTGGAACTACTTCCTTGTTTCTGCAGATGAGGAAATTGGGGTCCAAGAGGGGAAGTGACAGGTCCGGGGTCGCCCCCCCAGCTGGTGGCAGAGTTGGGCGGGAGTGCAAACCTTCATAGAGGCCGTTCTGCCACCTGTCTCTTGGGGCCCATCACCTTTGAAACGCCTCCCTTCTTCTCTGTCCCTATATCTAATTGGTCATTGCGTCGGACAGGCATCAGATCTGTCCCCTTCCACACCAAGCTCTCCTCTCCTCTTACTAGACTCTTGCAGTCACTTCCTGATTGGCCCTACTAGTTTCATTTGTCGGGAAATCCTGTTCACCCTTCAAGGCCCAGCTGAAATGTCACCTCTTCTGAGAAGCCCTTTCCACTCCTGCTCTGCCCTCTCCAGCAGTCACCCTGCTGTGTGCTCCCGAGGGCCGGGCTTGGGTCAGAGCTCTTCTAGGGTGTTTGTCTCATCGTGGGAGGGGGGCACGCAGCCTTCCTACCCCATTGGGAGCATGAGCACAAGAGCGGTGTCTTCTGTGCCTCTCAGCACGTCATGTGCCACACAGGAAATGCTCTAATGTGACAGGTGTAACAGAGAGGAAGGCAGCTCGTTGAACTTGACCGGCCACCTCACTGCATGGGCACCAGTCTCTAGGTGGTGATGGGACAGTGGCAACAAGGGATGGATCTGGCAGAACATGAAGTGAACAAGGGATGGAGCTGGCGGAGCATGAAGTGAATGGGGGAGCTGATGAAACACGGAGAGGCCAGGGCACGGCCTTGCTTAGGAGAGGAGAGCTGGAGTGGTGTTCATCTAGGGCAGGGTCCTTTCCCCATCTTCCCCTCCCAGTTGAGAGCCAGCATTTCCAGGATGAGGGGCCCAAGGATTGGGTTACATGACACCCCCCAGATGATTCAGAGGTGACTGAGAGCAGCTGTCGCATTGAAAAGCTGGGAGAAGGGAGGAGAGCTTGCTCGTGTGCTTTCAGGGGTAGAACCCGGACTCGTGGGTGAGATGAGGAGCCGCAGGCTTGTCTTCACACCAGGAGCTGTGCTCCCTGACAGACCTCTCTTGATGGGGGTGGGGAGGGCCGCCGCCCTGCATGGAGTGTTCTAGAATGAGATCGGCACCTCTTGGGTCCTGTAGAAGGATCCGGTGAGCAGGAGCCCCGAAGAT
>NW_022291502.1:466-998 GCF_002776525.5 Piliocolobus tephrosceles | reverse complement strand
AACTTTGTCCCAAACCCTGACCCATGGTCCCACAGCTGTGAGCTTTGACCACGAGGGTGGGTGCTTAGGGGAGTGAGGGTGGCTGCTTGGACATGGGACCGTTGGGCAGGCACAGATCGGTCACTTCAAGTCAATGACAGGGCTCTTGTCTCTGTCTCTGTTTTACACTGTGACCTTACGTGTTGCTTGCCCTCCTGGGCTCTGCCCCTTTACTTACCGAGAGCAGTTGACCCAGGCAGCCTTGGGTCTCGTTATGCATTGACCCTGGTAGCTTGCATGGAGCTCCCTCCAGGGATTGGTCAAGACGGCTCTCCAGTGCGCAAGGCTGTTGGCCTTGGCAGCTCTTGCTTTTCTGGGGTGGTTTTTGCACTGGGAATGAAAAAGAGGCAGAGGGCCAGGATCCAAGCTTGCACATGCGGGTGGGACAGGTGTTGCCCCTCTGCTTTAGGGAAAGGGCAGGGGAGCTCTAGTGCTTGGCATGTCTGAGGCCCAGTGACTCAGCTGGATGGCTGCACAGACTGTCAGCCTGCTC
>NW_022291502.1:0-366 GCF_002776525.5 Piliocolobus tephrosceles | reverse complement strand
TGCCCAGGCTGGGATGCAGTGGTGCCGTCTCAGCTCACTGCAGCCTCGAACTCTGAGGCTCAGGCAGTCCTCCCGCCTCAGCCTCTTGAGTAGCTAGGACCACAAGTGTATGCCACCACACTCAGCCAATGTTTTAAAATTATTTGTAGAGACGGGGTCTCCCTGTGCTACCCAGGCTGGGAGTTGTGCTTTGGATGAGGGCTAGCCTTGCACACAGTTCTGCACCGAGCCCTGTGGGTGACAGCGTGAGACTGGGTGGGACCAGAGTACAGTGGGGCGTGCATTCCCAACCATGGCCAGCCGCCTGGCCCCGAGTGCACACCTGAATACGGGAAAAAAACACTGTTTTTTCTCTTCTATGGTCTC
>NW_022291497.1:830-2350 GCF_002776525.5 Piliocolobus tephrosceles | reverse complement strand
TGTTCTCTGGGTTGTCCATCAATAAGATCTCAAATGAGTTCTGTTTTTAGAAGCCTGTCATTATCAGGTTACTGATGTGGTCTGATGTCTGTACCCGAAGCTTCTGGTAAGCACTATTATCATTATTATTGTTATTGCATTTGTTTATTATCACTTTAATTGAATTTTGAGAGTAAAAGAGGATGATTCTACTTCCCTGAATCAGAAGCCTGTGTGCATCTTATGAATTCTTTAATTTGTTGTAAATTTGAAAAGATTTTCAAGTATAGATTTTGTTTTAACCTTGTCACAAAGAACTTTGGAAAGCTACCATCTATTTTTGTCAAATTGTCTTGTTTTGAGCTTTTAAAACAGCTTCAAATTATTTCATTTGTTGAAAATAGCAAAAGATAATTTAGATGACCATCAATAAAATTTTTCCATTCATTCACAGTAATGGATGTTGAAAAGGAAAATATCAGGCAGACTGGTGAACATTAAAGAAATCAGGACTAGAATGTAGCAGTTGTTGATTGTACACCTTGCTGTCTCAACTACTGACAGGGGGAGAGTTCACTTCTCTCTCTGATCTTAAGTTTTGTTTTCTATAACTGTATTGGGATTAGATGATTTCAGACTTTTAAAAAAATCTGTATCTAATTTTTTATGATTTCATGATTTTAAGATGCTGATAAATTTTAGTCACTGTTATTCTAATAGGAAGAAAATTTCAATAAAATAGGCCCAGAATGGTACACACTTTAAGCTGTTTTTAAATGTTGAAACAAGATTCTAGAACTCATACAGAAGGAGGTTGTTTGCACCTTCTGTCTTTAAACTAGTTTTTCTCTGTTGTAACTCTTTTAAAAATAGATTTTATTTGGACAGTTTATTACATACATTTCAAAACTATGAAGATATAGAAAACCATTATGTAGAAGTTACTGAAGTGGATTATACAAGTTGAGGCTAGTCTTAAATTTTGTACACTGTCTCATTATAAAATCTAAATAGCTTAAAATTAGATAGATATAGAATTCTTTCTGATCACTTATGACCATGTTTGACCCTACTGATTGTTCCCTGATTATCTCATCCTGCTCATTTAGAAGTCACCCTGATATGCTTGAATTCCCCAGACTTACTGCCCTGTCCAATACTTGCCTTAGCACACAGTGTTCTCTTTATAGCGATGCTTTATAGGAACACACCTTCTCGTCTTCTTAATCAAACCATTCTTTTCCAAATTTTCAAGAAGACATCTCCTTTAGAAAATTATCCCACCCTCCAACTCAACTCTATCATGTAGTGGATAGGTATCCTTCCTTTGTGTTCTTTAGTACACTGTATTAGCTCTACAAAGGAGCTCCATGACAGCAAAAATTGTGTCTGTACATCTTGTTTTCCTAGCATCTAGTGCAAAGACTGAATATTAACATATATTTGTTGCATGGATAAGAGTTAATATTTCTATCTCCCCACCCCATTCATCCATCTTCCTCAAAGAGTATGAAATGATGTCTAAAGTAAGTACCTAAGAA
>NW_022291497.1:409-730 GCF_002776525.5 Piliocolobus tephrosceles | reverse complement strand
TTCATCCATCTTCCTCAAAGAGTATGAAATGATGTCTAAAGTAAGTAAGTACCTAAGAAAAGATAAGTAGCTATTTTCTTTCTATTTTCTCTTCCATATCCAGGTTCCCATATGACTCTTCCACTTCTGCTACTACTAATAATGATAATAACATCTTAATTGAATCTTTCTACTTATCAGAATTGGTCCTTATGCTACATCAGCACCTTCTGGCTCCAAGAAAAGTTTCCATTAATTTATTCATTTCAATCTGGTTGAGATTCTTTGTATTTCCCTTACAAGATATTGTTTCTCACTCTTTTTTTAAATTTAATTTTATTT
>NW_022291497.1:0-309 GCF_002776525.5 Piliocolobus tephrosceles | reverse complement strand
CTCCAATAAATGTTTCCATTAATTTATTCATTTCAATCTGGTTGAGATTCTTTGTATTTCCCTTTCAAGATATTGTTTCTCACTCTTTTTTTAAATTTAATTTTATTTCATTCCCACTCTTAATATAAGAAAATATACTTTGTTTTTTGACATGATTGAAGCATAATTAAAATATAATACATTTCAAATATACATCTAAAGCTACCACCACAACCAAGATAATGAATATAGTGACCACCCTTGTATTAGTCTGTTCTCACAGTGCTGTAACATACCTGAGACTGGTTAATTTATGGAGAAATGAGGTTT
>NW_022291496.1:503-1053 GCF_002776525.5 Piliocolobus tephrosceles | reverse complement strand
ATTAAACTAAAGAGCTTCTGCACAGCAAAAGAAACTACCATCAGAGTGAACAGGCAACCTACAGAATGGGAGAAAATTTTTGCAATCTACTCATCTGACAAAGGGCTCATTTCCAGAATCTACAAAGAACTCAAACAAATATACAAGAAAAAAACAAACAACCCCATCAAAAAGTGGGGAAAGGATATGAACAGACATTTCTCAAAAGAAGACATTCATACAGCCAACAGACACATGAAAAAATGCTCATCATCACTGGCCATCAGAGAAATGCAAATCAAAACCACAATGAGATACCATCTCACACCAGTTAGAAAGGCAATCATTAAAAAATCAGGAAACAACAGGTGTTGGAGAGGATGTGGAGAAATAGGGACACTTTTACACTGTTGGTGGGATTGTAAACTAGTTCAACCATTATGGAAAACAGTATGGCTATTCCTCAAGGATCTAGAACTAGATGTACCATATGACCCAGCCATCCCACTACTGGGTATATACCCAAAGGATTATAAATTATGCTACTACAAAGACACATGCACACGTATGT
>NW_022291496.1:151-403 GCF_002776525.5 Piliocolobus tephrosceles | reverse complement strand
ATGTTCTCACTCATAGGTGGGAACTGAACAATGAGTTCACTTGGACTTGGGAAGGGGAACATCACACACTGGGGCCTATCATGGGGAGCGGGGAGGGAGGAGGGATTGCATTGGGGAGTTATACCTGATATAAATGATGAATTGATGGGTGCTGACGAGTTGATGGGTGCAGCACACCAACATGGCACAAGTATACATATGTAACAAACCTGCACGTTATGTACATGTACCCTAGAACTTAAAGTATAATAA
>NW_022291492.1:11144-12520 GCF_002776525.5 Piliocolobus tephrosceles | reverse complement strand
ACTCCGCCTCAAAAAAAAAAAAAAAAAATACAATGTCTACAAAAAGTGCTTAACATGACCCCAGGACGGGGTTCACAGGCGGAGTCAGCCCCAGGACCCCTAAGGGATGCATGAAGACAGAACCTGCCCCCTGACCACGTTCCGGGACCCACAGTGAGGACCACTGATGGGTGCCTTTCATTAAAAAAAAAAAAAAAAAAGGCCGGGCACGGTGGCTCATGCCTATAATCCCAGCACTTTAGGAGGCTGAGGCAGGTGGATCACCTGAGGTCAGGAGTTCAAGATCAGCCTGGCCAACATGGTGAAACCCCATCTCTACTAAAAATACAAAGATTAGCTGGGCATGGTGGCGCATGTTTGTAGTCCCAGCTACTTGGGAGGTTGAGGCAGGAGAATCGCTTAAACCCGGGAGGCAGAGGTTGCAGTAAGCAAAGATTGCGCCACTGCACTCTAGCCTGGGCAACAGAGCGAGATTCCATCTCAGAAAAAAAAAAAAAAAAAAATGTCTATATTGTGACATTCCCAAATGACTCTGGAAGCCACATGCCAATTTCCCGAATCCCTATGCTAGAAGTGAGTGTTTTGGTGGAGTGAGGAGAAAACACTGAATTCCCATGTCAGGAATTCCAGTTTCATTTTCAACAGGTTTAGACATCCCAGCTCCTGAAAAAAGCAAGGGTTCAGTCACTGACCAGGTGTAAGACAGGGACAGTTGTAAGAATCTTATCACACAAAGCTCTTATTTCTGGATCCACCATTGGTTACACCTGCACCCAGATACCACGTTTAGGTGCAATGAAGAAGGGTCAGGACATAAAGAAAAGCACACATGTGACGACCAGGGAGGAAGCCTGCATCAGAACCTTCCCCACATGCCAAGCCCCCACAGGACCCAGAGGGCAAGCCGGGCAGAAGGGACAGTGGAACAGGCTGCCCATGGCAGTGGCTGTTCACGTCAACAACAGCTGGCCAAGGAAGTGAGGATGAGGACGAGAGCTGGGGCAGGTGTGTGGTCCTGGGATGATGCTCACAGGAGAGGCATCAACATCTGTGTACATATTTGGCAACCGCAAAGCTTGTTCTCAAAAGTAAGTATACTTTGGCCGGGCACGGTGGCTCATACCTGTAATCCCAGCACTTTGGGAGGCCGAGGCAGGTGGATCACCTGAGGTCAGGAGTTTGAGACCAGCTTGACCAACATGGCAAAACCCTGTCTCTACTAAAAATACAAAAATTAGCCAGGTGTGGTGGTGGGTGCCTATAATCCTAGCTACTTGGGAGGCTGAGGCAGGAAAATCGCTTGAACCCAGGAGGCAGAGGTTGCAGTGAGCCAAGATCATGCCACTGCACTCCAGCCTGGGTGACAGAGTGAGACT
>NW_022291492.1:670-11044 GCF_002776525.5 Piliocolobus tephrosceles | reverse complement strand
GGGAGGCTGAGGCAGGTGGATCACTTGAGCTCAGGAGTTTGAGACCAGTCTGGGCCACATGGTAAAACCCCATCTCTACTAAAAATTTTTTTTAAAAAGCCTTTAGAGGCCAATAGTCCCTTTACAAAGGTTTGCAATTGAGAAATATCACCTTGTTCCTATTTTGTCAAGTTTCTTCTTTAATGGTTGAACAAAAAGAAGCTTCAAGTAATGGAGAAGGCATCATTTGAGTGCGGCTGCTCTGCTAACTTGGTCATCTGCGTGCTCTATTCCTATGTCTTCCAAATCCTATATTTGGAAGGAAATATAGGAAAGGAAACTTTTGCCAGGAACCAACCTGACCTTAAAAGGGTGACTGTGGGCCAGGAGCGGTGGCTCATGTTTGTAATCTCAGCACTTTGGGAGGCCAAGATGGGCAGATCACCTGAGGTCAGGAGTTCCAGACCAGCCTGGCCAACATGGTGAAACCCCATCTCTACTAAAAATACAAAAATTAGCCGGGTACAGTAGCACGTGCCTATAATCCCATCTACTCGGGAGGCTGAGGCAAGATAATCGCTTGAACCTGGTAGGTGGAGGTTGTAGTGAGCTGAGATCGCACCAGTGGACTCCAGCCTGGGAGACAGAGCAAGACTCCGTCTCAAAAAAAAAAAAAAAAAAAAGGGTGAGTGTGACACAGCCAGCTGG
Source organism: Piliocolobus tephrosceles (assembly GCF_002776525.5). Lineage (NCBI taxonomy): Eukaryota > Metazoa > Chordata > Mammalia > Primates > Cercopithecidae > Piliocolobus > Piliocolobus tephrosceles. Next base: position 10,357 of record NW_022291492.1, on the reverse strand, counting down.
GAAGGAGGGTGGAGGTGAGACCACAGGATGCCGCCTGCCCAACCCCAGGCCAGCCTGACTGTGCTGCAGAGTGCCGAGAGGCTGTTGGCCAAGGGAGGCCGGCCAGCTCCACCCAGAGGGCACAGGGCAAGCCCTAAGCACTGGGGGTGTCACCCTTGAAGACCCTGGGGATGCTCTGTGCCACGTATCCTTGCTTCTCGGTAACCAGCCTGCTTGTTAAAGGAGCCGAACCTGCAACATGGTAAGGGGCGAGAGTGGTGCACGGCTGCGGGTGCGCTGGACTGAAACTTCACTTGAGAAGCTACAAAGAACCCCAAATGCGCTTCAGGCTGGGGTCCTGCTGTGCTAGGTTTTCCTAGCACAGCACCCTCCCCACCAATCCCCTGAGCCAGGCCCACATGTGCCCCAGTTCTATGGGTTGGGCACTTCACCCTAGGACCCCAGCATCTTGAGCCGTTACCACAATTCCCAGGACTCATGTCCATCAGCAGCCTCTGAAGCCAAGGATCATGAGCCATACCCCTAGAACTGGGGCAGGGTGTGGGGCATTTGTCACCTCAAGGGTTGTCTTAGCTCAGGCTGCCATAACCAAATGCCACAGACTGGGTGACTTAAGCATCAGGCTTTTATTTCTTATAGTTCTGGAAGCTGGAAGTCTGAGATCAAGGTGCCAGCATGATCAGGCTCTGGGGAGGGCTCTCTTTATGACTTGCAGATGGCCGCCTTCTCACTATGTTCTCACATGGCCTTTCCTCAGTGTGTGCACATAGACAGAGCAAGCTCTCTGGTGTCTCTTCTTGTAAGGACACTGACCTCATCATGAGGGCCCCACCCTCATGACCTCATCCAAACCTGATCACCTCCCAAAGTCCCTTTCTCCAAATACAATCCCATTGGGGGTAAGGGCTTCAATATATGAGTTTTGGGGGACACAACTCAGTTCACAGGAAAGGGCAAGAAAACTCTTTGTGTGCACAGCCAGGCACAATGGCTCATGCCTGTAATCCCAGCACTTTGGGAAGCAGAGGTGGGAGGATTGCTTGAGGCCAGGAGTTTAAGACCAGCCTGGGCAACATAGCAAGACCCTGTCTCTACAAAAAGTTTAAAAATTAGCTGGACATGGTGGTGCGCACCTGTAGTCCCAACTACTTGGGAGGCTGAGGCAGGAGGATTGCTTGAGCCCAGGAGTTCCAGGCTGCAGTGAGCTATGATACTGTCACTACACTCCAGCCTGGGCAACAGAGTGAGACCTTGTCTCCAAAAATAAATAAATAAATAAATTTAAAATAATTAAAAAACAAAAATATTTGTGTGCTGGGTCAGAGTTCTGGAGGAGATAAAAAGGATGCCAGAGGGGCCTGAACTTGGCCTGGGCAGAACACAGGGCAGTTGGAGAGACTTCCAGTGGGAGGAAGGGCTGTTCCTTACTTCCATCACTGGCTGGCTGGCTCACCACTGTATCCCCATAGTATCTGTAAGCAAAGGGTCTGGCATGCAGTATGTGCTTCATATATACTGTTTTTTGATTGTTTGTTTGTTTGTTTGTTTGTTTGTTTTGAGATGGAGTCTTGCTCTGTCACTCAGGCTGGAGTGCAGTGGCACCATCTCAGCTCACTGCAACCTCCACATCCCAGGTTCAAGTGATTCTCCTGCCTTAGCCTCCCAAGTTACCGGGATTACAGGCGCCCACCATCATGCCCAGCTAATTTTTGTATTTTTGGTGGAGACAAGGTTTTACCATGTTGGCCAGGCTGATTTCAAACTCCTGACCGATCTCAGGTGATCCACCCATCTCGTCCGCCCAAAGTGCTGGGATTATAGGCACAAGCCACTGCACCCAGCCAAAGTCAAGTTTTAAAATTATATTTTTAAAGTGCTGTAAGTGAAAAAAAACTGTCAACCATAATTCCATATCCAGTGAAAATATCCTTCAGAAATGTAGGCAAAATAAAGACATTCTCAGACAAACGAAAGCTGAGAGAGTATGCCACTAGCAGACCTGCTCTAAAACAAAAGCTAAAGGAGGTTCTTCAGACAGAAGGGAAATGAGACCAGAAAGAAATTTGGAACTTTAGGGATAAAGGAAAAGCAATAGGAATGGTAAATATCTGAGTAAATAGGATAGACTACTTTTCTCTTCTTCTTTTTTTTTTTTTTTTTTAGTTTTTCTCGACAGAGTCTCACTCTTTTTGCTCAGGCTGGAGTGCAGTGGCATGATCTCGGCTCATTGCAACCTCTGCGTCCTGGGTTCAAGCGATTCTCCTGCCTCAGCCTCTGGAGTAGAGTAGCTGGGATTGCAGTTGCCCGTCATCATGCCCAGCTAATTTTTGTTATTTTTAGCAGAGACGGGGTTTCGTCATGTTGGCCAGGCTGATCTTGAACTCCTGACCTCAGGTGATCCGCCCACCTCGGCCTCCCAAAGTGGTAGGATTACAGGCGTGAGCCACCTCGCCCGGTGATTTTCCTAGCATACAATTTAATGCTAGACATTTTCCTTTAAGCACTGCACTTTAGCTGCATGCCACGGATTTTGATATGATGTATTTGCATTACCATTCAGTTCAAAATAATTTCTAATTTCTCTTTAGGCTTTTTATTTGACCTATAAGCTATTTAAGCATGTGCTATTTAATTTCTAAGTATTTGGGGATTTTTAAGGTATCTATTATCTAGTTTAATTCTATTGTGGACAAAGAACACATTCTATATTATTTCAATTCTCCTAAGTTTGTTAAAGTTTGTTTTATGACACAAGATATGGTCTACTTTGGTAAACATTTCATGTGCACTTCAAAACAACGTATATTCTGCTGTCGTTGGATGGAATGTTCTACATTCATTGATTAAATCCAATTGGTTGATGGTGTTGCTCAATGCTTTTTTTTTTTTCTTTGAGACGGAGTCTTGCTCTGTCGCCCAGGCTAGAGTGCAACGGTGCAATCTTGGCTCACTGCACCCACTGCCTTCCAGTTTCAAGCAATTCTCCTGCCTCAGCCTCTGGAGTAGAGTAGCTGGGATTACAGGCCCCCACCACCATACCCAGTTAATTTTTGTATTTTTAGTTGAGACAGGGTTTCACCACGTTGGCCAGGCTGGTCTCAAACTCCTGACCTCGTGATCTGCCCGCCTCGGCCTCCCAAAGTGCTGGGATTACAGGTGTGAGCCACCACTCTCCGCCCCAGCTCCATTCTTTTATATCCTTGCTGATTCTCCCTCTACTTGTTCTATTAGTTAATGACAGACGAGTGTTAAAGTCTCTATAATTGTAGGTTCGTCCATTTCTCTTTTCAATTATCTCAGTTTTTGCTCCCTATATTTTGAATTTGGATACTTGTACACATTTAGGATTGTTCTGTCTCCTTGGTGAATTAGCCCTTTTATCATTTTGTAATGTCCCTTTTTAACCCTGGTATTTTCTTGCTCTGAAGTCTACTTTGATTTTTTATTTTTATTTTTATTTTTTTGAGACAGAGTATCTCTCTGTCGCCCAGGTTGGAGTGCAGTGGCACAATCTCAGCTCACTGCAATCTCCGCCTCCTAGGTTTAAGCGATTCTCCTGCCTCAGCCTCCCAAGTTGCTGGGACTACAGGTGTGCGCCATGCTGCCTGGCTAATTTTTGTATTTTTATGAGAGACGGGCTGGGCGCTGTGGCTCACACCTGTAATCCCAACACTTTCGGAGGCCGAGGCAGGCGGATCACTTGAGGACAGGAGTTCTAGACCAGCCTGGCCAACATGGCGAAACCCTGTCTCTCCTAAAAATACAAAATTAGCCAGGCGTAGTGGTGGGCGCCTACAATCCCAGCTACTCAGGAGACTGAGGCAGGAGAATCGCTTGAACCCGGGAGGCAAAGGTTGCAGTGAGCTGAGATAATGCCACTGCACTCCAGCCTGGGCAACAGGAGCGAAACTCTGTCTCAAAAAGGAAAGAAAGAGAGAGAGAGAGAGAGAGAGAGAGAGAAAGGAGGGAGGAAGGAAGGAAGGAAGGAAGGAAGGAAGGAAGGAAGGAAGGAAGGAAAAGAAAGAAAATCAATGAAACTGAAAGCTAGTTTTTTTGGGAAAAAAAAAAAAATCAGTAAAATTGACAAACCTCTAACCAGACTGACAAAGAAACAAAGAAAGACACAAATTACCAATGTCAGGAATAAAATAATGGATATCACAATAAATACCATAGATATTAAAAAGGTAAGGGCATACTATAAATAACTCTATTTACATAAATTTGACAACTTAGATTAAATGAACCAATTTCTTGAAAGCCATAACTACCCAAGAGGAAATACATAGTGGAATAGTCCCATGTCTAATAAAGAAATTGAATTTGTAGTTAAAAACCTTCCAACTGGCCGGGCGTGGTGGCTCATGCCTGTAATCCCAGCACTTAGGGAGGCTAAGGCAGGAGGATTGCTTGAGCCCAGGAGTTCAAGACCAGCCTGGGCAACATGGTGAAACCCCATCTACAAAAAATACAAAAATTAGCTGACTGTGGTGGCGCACATCTGTAGTCCTGGCTACCTAGGAGGCTGAGGTGGGAGGATCACTTCAGCTGGGAGATCAAGGCTGCAGTGAACCATGATCACACCATTGCACTCCAGCCTGGGTGACAGAGCGAGACTTCATCTCAAAAACAAAAGTTCTTAGACATGAGTCCAAAAGTTGATCCATACAAGATAAAATCAGTAAACTGGGCATCACCAAACTTAAAAATATTTTGGTCCTCAAAAGAGACTATTAGGGTCAGACACCGTGGCTTATGCCTGTAATCCCAGCACTTTGGGAGGCGGAGGCGGGAGGATCACTTGAGCCCAGGAGGTCGAAACTAGCCTGGGCAACACAGCGAGGCCTGTCTCTACAAAAAACTTTAAAATTAGCCAGGTGTGGTGCCACATGCATGTAGTCCCAGCTACTCAAGAGGCTGAGGTATGAGGATTGCTGGAGCCAGGGAGGCTGAGGCTACAGTAAGCTAAGATTATACCACTGCACTCCAGCCTGGGCAACAGAGCGAGACCCTGTCTCAAAAAACAACAGGCCAGGTGTGGTGGCTCACGCCTGTAATCCCAGCACTTTGGGAGGCTGAGGCAGGCGGATCATGAGGTCAGGAGATCGAGACCAGCCTGGCTAACACGGTGAAACCCCGTCTCTACTAAAAATACAAAAAATTAGCCGGGCGTGGTGGTGGGCGCCTGTAGTCCCAGCTACTCGGGAGGCTGAGGCAGGAGAATGGCGTGAACCCAAGAGGCGGAGCTTGCAGTGGGCCGAGATCGCCACTGCACTCCAGCCTGGGCGACAGAGCGAGACTCCATCTCAAAACAACAACAACAACAAAGACACAGTTAGGAGAATGGAAAGAAAAGCTCCAGAAAGGAAATATTTGCAAATCACCTATCTGGCAAGGGACCTATATCCAGAATATATAAAGAACTCTCAATACTCAACAATAAGAAAACAGGCCAATTTTTTAAATGGGCAAAAGATTTGAATGGATATTCCACCAAAATAATATGGATGGCAAATAAGCACATGAATAGATGCTCAACATCGTTGGCTGTTAGGGAAATGCAAAACAAAATCACAATGAGATATTAACTTAAATGTTAGAATGGCTGGAATAAAAAACACCCGACAACACCAGCTGGTGAGACAGAAGAGCCCCTGGAACTCTCATACACTGCTGGTGGGAGTTCAAAATGGTACAGCCACTCTGGAAAACAGTTTGGGGGCGGGCACAGTGGCTCATGCCTGTAATCCCAGCACTTCGGGAGGCCAAGGCGGGCAGATCACCTGAGGTCGGGAGTTCGAGACCAGCCTGGACAACATGGTGAAACCCTGTCTCTACTAAAAATACAAAAATTAGCCAGGCGTGGTGGCAGGTGCCTGTAATCCCAGCTACTTGGGAGGCTGAGGCAGGAGAATTGCTTGAACCTGAGAGGTGGAGGTTGCAGTGACCTGAGATCGTGCCACTGCACTCTAGCCTGGGTGACAGAGCGAAACTCTGTCGCAATAAATAAATGAATAAACAAATAAATAAATAAAAACCAATTTTGCAGTTTATTATAAAGTTAAATATCCACTTACCATGTGATCCAATAATCCTGTTTGTAGGTATTTATCCCTACAGAAATAAAAACTATTTTCACAGAAAAACTTGTACATGAATGCTTATGGCATCATTATTCATAATCACCAAAAACTGGAAGTCATCAAAATGTCCTTTGACATGTCAATGGTTAAACTAATTGTGGTACGTCAATTCAATGACATACTGTATTTACTCCAAGATAAAAGGAAAGGTGTACTAATGCTCACAACGACATGGTTGAATCTCTAAGAATGCAGAGTGAAAGAAGCCAGTCCAAAAGGTTACATACGATATGATTCCATTTATATGATACTCTGGAAAAGGCAAAACCACAGTGATGGAGAACAGATCATTGGTTGTCAGGGGAGGGTGTGATAGAAACAGCAAGAGGGAGATTTTAGAGATGATGGAGATGGTCTGTGTCCTGACTGTGGTGGTGATTACACAGTCTGTGTATGTGTTAAAATCAGAACTGCACATCCTCAAAAATTCGGTTTTACTCTATGTAAACTTTAAAAAATACAAGTAAAAAAAAAAATCTTGCCAGGTGTACTTCTGCTTTCTCTCAGGCTCCTGACTGATCCAGTCACTATAAAGAGATTTAAAGGAGAAAATAGGCAGAAGAAGGGGAAAGGAAAGCATGTCTTTGACAGAAATTGCATGTGCAGGCCAGGCAAGGTGGCTCACGCCTGTAATCCCAGCACTTTGGGAGGCCCAGGTGGGCGGATCACCTGAGATCAGGAGTTCAAGACCAGCCTGGTCAACATGGTGAAACCCCATCTCTACTAAAACTACAAAAATTAGCCAGGTGTGGTAGCTCATGCCTGTAATCCCAGCTATTCAGGAGGCTGAGGCACAAGAATCACTTGAACCTGGGAGGTGGAGGTTGTGAGATCCCACCACTGTACTCCAGCCTGGGTGATAGAGCAAGACTCCGCCTCCAAAAAAAAAAAGAAAGAAAGAAACTACATGTGCAAGTAACGAAGGGAGAAAAACATCAGAAGAACAAACATGGCTTAGTGTGACTAGAGTGAGAGTGTAAAGGAGGGAGCAGTTTAAAAAAAGGTAGGGGCTGGGCACGGTGGCTCACACCTATAATCCGACTTTAGGAATAAAGGCCAAGGTAAGATCATTGCTTGAGCCCAGGAGTTTGAGAGCAGCCTGGGCAATATGGCAAGACCCTGCCTCTAATAAATAAATAAATAAATAAATAAATAGGCCAGGTGCAGTGGCTCATGCCTTTAATCCCAGCACTTTGGGAGGCCGAGGCAGGCGGATCACCTGAGGTTAGGAGTTCAAGACAAGCCTGGTCAACATGGCAAAACCCCATCTCTACTGAAAATACAAAAATTAGCTGGGCATGGTGGCACACACCTGTAGTCCCAGCTACTCGGGAGGCTGAGGCAGGAGAATTGCTTGAACCCGGGAGGTGGAGGTTGCAGTGAGCTGAGATCGTGCCACTGCACTCCAGCCTGGGTGACAGAGCTAGACTCTTTCATAAATAAATAAATATATAAATAAATAAATAAATGAAAGGCAGGCAAAAACGTAGGAAAGCTAAAGCAGGAGCCAGGCCATATCAGTCACATTAAAGAATAAGGGCAACAGGGAGCCACTGAAACAGTGATTCCTACCCAGAGGTGTGCCCCAAAGTCACATGGGGGAATGCTTGCAAACTACACATTCCCAACCCACAAGCCAAGCCAACAACTCAGAATCTCCAGAGACTGAGCTGGAGCCTATGTGTTTGGCAAAGGCACCTCCAGAGATTCTGATGCGCATCCCTCATTACAAACAATTGCATTGCAGTGTTAATTGTTGAAGCTGCAGACAGCGCTATGGGGGTTAATTGTGCCATTCCTTCTCTACTTTCGTGTCGATTTGAAAATTCTGTAACCCCCAATCTTGCTTTGCAATTGTTCTCAGTAGCAAAATACTGGAAACAACTCAAATGTCCAGCAATAATAAAATGGATTAAACATATTGTGGTTGGCTGGCCACGGTGGCTCATGCCTGTAATCCCAGCACTTTGGCAGGCGGAGGTGGGCGGCTCTCCTGAGGTCAGGAGTTTGAGATCAGCATGGCCAACAGGGTGAAACCCTGTCTCTACTAAGAATACAAAAATTAGCCGGGCATGGTGGCAGCTACCTAGGAGGCTGAGGCAGGAGAATTGCTTGAACCCGATTTAAGGCGGAGGTTGCAGTGAGCCGAGACTGCACCATTGCACTCCAGCCTGGGTGACAGAGTGTCCCGACCTGCAGGACAGTCAAACAGACCCTGGAAGGGGGAGTGGGAATGGAGGAGACAAGAAAACACGAGAAATGAAGACAAGACAAATAGCCTGATCAAGTCTCGTTTAATGGTGGCAGTGCAATGCCTTATATAGGCTGGCAGGGGAAGAGGTTGGGCCAGGGCGGTAACGGGGGGCTGGGTTTTCTCAAATTACAATCGCGCATGCGCCATTAATTGGTATTGTTCCCAGGCACGGAATTGCGCCTGCGCCGAGGCTGCATCTCTTCCTGGGCGCAAAAAAGGTTGGCGCGCCCGGGAAAAGTTTTGGCGCGCGCGGGAAAAGTTTTGGCGCGCGCGGGAAAAGTTTTGGCGCGCGCGGGAAAAGTTGTTAATGAAGAACCTGGAAATACGCCATCTTGTCTCTGATGATACGGAGCTTAAGCAACAGAAGCCGCGGCAATTTCCGGGCCTCACGGCTCCGGACAACAGAGCAAGACTCGGTCTCAAAAACAAACAAATTCTGGTGTTCATGAAATGGAATATTATACAACAAAGAAAGCTCAAAAACAGGCAAAGCAAAATTTAGGACTGTGTATCTGGGTGATTAAACTAAAGCAAGGAAGGAGTATGGCTGCCCCTAGGAAGAAGGGGTTAAGATTAGAAAAGTGTATCTTTTTTTTTTTTTTTTTTTTGAGATGGAGTCCTTCTCAGTAGCCCAGGCTGGAATGCAGTGGCCCCATCTCGGCTCACTGCAACCTCTGTCTCCCAGGTTCAGGTGGTTCTCCTGCCTCAGCCTCCCAAGTAGCTGGGATTACAGGCGTGCATCACAACACCCAGCTAATTTTTGTATTTTTAGCAGAGATTGGGTTTCGCCATGTTGTCCATGCTGGTCTCGAACTCCTGACCTCAAATGATCCACCTGCCTCGGCCTCCCAAAGTGGTGGGATTACAGGTGTTAGCCACCGTGTCCAGCCAGGAAAGTCTCGCTGATGGGCCTCTGGGATGCTGGCAAAGCTCTGCTTCTTGGCCTGGGAGACAGTTATTAATAGGCTGGCATTTGTGTTATAAGTTATATGATCAGCTTGGCACCGTGGCTGACGCCTGTAATCCCAGCACTTTGGGAGGCTGAGGTAGGAGGATCACTTGAGCCCAGGAGTTCAAAACTAGCCTGGGCAACACAGCAAGACCTAGTTTCTATTAATACTAAAAATAAAAATAAAAAAATTAGTGGAGTGTGGTGGTGTACACCTGTAGTCCCAGCTACTTGGAAAGCTGAGGTGGGAGGATCACTTGAGCCTGGGAGATCGAGGCTGTAGTGAGCTGAGATCACACCACTGCACTCCAGCCTGGGCAACAGAGCCAGACTCTGTCTCA
>NW_022291492.1:0-570 GCF_002776525.5 Piliocolobus tephrosceles | reverse complement strand
GCCTGAGCCCAGGAGTTCAAGACCAGCCTGGGCAACATGGTGAAACCCTGTCTCTACTAAAAATACAAAAATTAGTCTGACGTGTTGGCGCGCACCTGTAGTCCCAGCTACTCAGAAGGCTGAGGCAGGAGAATTGCTTGAACCCTGGAGACAGAGGTTGCAGTGAGCCGAGATCACGCCACTGCACTCCAGCCTGGCAACAGAGGGAGACTCTGTCTCAAAAAAATAATAATAATAAAATAAATTAAATTATGTGATATGCCTTTTTCTGCATTTAAAAAAAAAACTGACACTGCAGGGTTCATTTTAGAAGGAGAATAATAAATCTGATTTGCCCTTTGGAAAGGTGGCTCTGACTTCTGGGTAGAGAATGGATGGAATATGAGAGCCCTCAGGACAGCTGGACCAATTCTGAGGCTGCTGCAGCAAGTAAGGTGAGGGCATCGATGGGGGCCTCGACCAGGGTGGCGGCAGGCAGTTTAGGAGAAGCAGGCATCTGAGGGGAGCTTGGACAATGGAGCCAACTGGAGTTAGCATTTTGGGGTGTTAATGAGGGCATAGGGGCCATGC
>NW_022291491.1:575-4396 GCF_002776525.5 Piliocolobus tephrosceles | reverse complement strand
TGATACCCAGGCAAACAGGGTCTGGAGTGGACCTCAAGCAATCTCCAACAGACCTATAGCTGAGGGTCCTGACTGTCAGAAGGAAAACTATCAAACAGGAAGGACACCTATACCAAAACCCCATCAGTACATCACCATCATCAAAGACCAGAGACAGATAAAACCACAAAGATGGGGAAAAAGCAGGACAGAAAAGCTGGAAATTCAAAAAATAACAGCGCATCTCCTCCTGCAAAGGAGCACAGCCCATCACCAGCAACGGATCAAAGCTGGTCAGAGAATGATTTTGATGAGATGAGAGAAGAAGGCTTCAGTCCATCAAACCTCTCAGAGCTAAAGGAGGAATTACGTACTCAGCGCAAAGAAACTAAAAATCTTGAAAAAAGAGTGGCAGAATTGACAGCTAGACTAATTAATGCAGAGAAGGTCATAAACGAAAGGACAGAGATGAAAACCATGACACGAGAAATACGTGACAAATGCACAAGCTTCAGTAACTGACACGATCAACTGGAAGAAATAGTATCAACGATGGAGGATCAAATGAATGAAATGAAGTGAGAAGAGAAACCAAAAGAAAAAAGAAGAAAAAGAAATGAACAAAGCCTGCAAGAAGTATGGGATTATGTAAAAAGACCAAATCTATGTCCGATTGGGGTGCCTGAAAGTGAGGGGGAAAATGGAACCAAATTGGAAAACACTCTACAGGATAACATCCAGGAGAACTTCCCCAACCTAGCAGGGCAGGCCAACATTCAAATTCAGGAAATAGAGAGAATGCAAGTATCCTCAGACAACAACTAGAGAATAGCTTTCTGAGAGATTGCTTTCTGATGTGTGACTTCATCACACAGAGTTCCACCCTTCCCTTCTTGGAACAGTTTGCTCACAGTCTTGTCTTCCATTCTGCAATGTGATATTTGGGAGATCATTGACGGCTATGGTGAAAAAGGATATATCCTCTGACAGACACTGGAAAGAGGCCTTCTGAGAATCTGCATTGCGATGTGTGAATGCACCTCACAGAGTTACAAGTTTTCCTTCAGCCATCAGTTTGCTAACACAGTTTTCTGGAAATCTGCAATGGAATATTTCTTAGCACAGTGAAGCTAATGGAGACAAAGGAAATATCCTCATATGAAAATCAGAAAGAAGCTTCCTTAGAAACTTCTTGTGGATGTGTGAATTCATCTCACAGAGTTACACTTATGTTTCATGGAGCAGGCCATTAACACTGTCTTTGAAGAACCTAAGAAAGGTTACTTTGGATCACATTGAGGCCTCTGCTGATAAAGAACTCTCATCCGGTAAAAACGAGAGAGAAGCTTTCTGAGAAATTTCTTTGTGATCTGTGAATTCATCTCATGAGGTTACAACTTCTTCCTCAGGAAGCAGTTTGCTAACACTCTTTTTGCGGATCTGCACAGTGATATCTGGGAGCATTTTGCCCATTGGGAAAAAGCAAGTTAACTCAGAGAACAACTAGAGAATAGCTTTCTGAGAGATTGCTGTCTGATGTGTGACTTCATCACACAGATTCCACCCTTCCCTTCTTGGAAGAGTTTGCTAACAGTCTTGTCGGGGATTCTGCAATGTGATATTTGGGAGCTCATTGAGGGCTATGGTGAAAATGATATGTCCTCTGACAGACACTGGAAAGAAGCCTTCTGAGAAACTGCATTGCGATGTGTGAATGCACCTCACAGAGTTCCACGTTTCTCTTCAGCCAACTGTTTGCTAACACAGTTTTCCGGAAATCTGCAATGGGATATTTCTTAGCGCAGTGAAGCTGATGGAGACAAAGGAAATATCCTCATATGAAAATTAGAAAGAAGCTTCCTTAGAAACTTCTAGTGGATGAGTGAATTCATCTCAAAGAGTAACACTTATGTTTCAAGGAGCAGGACATTAACTGTCTTGGGAGAACCTAGGAAAGGTTACTTTGGATCGCTTTGAGGCCTCTGCTGATAAAGGAACTATCATCCGTTAAACACGAGAGAAGCTTTCAGAGACATTTCTTTGTGATCTGTGAATTCACGTGACAGAGTTATAACTGATTTCTGAGGAAGCAGTTTGCTAACACTCTTTTCATGGAATCTGCACAGTGATATCTAGGAGCCCATTGGGGACCATTGGGAAAAAGCAAGTATCCTCAGAGAACAGCTAGAGAATAGCTTTCTGAGAGATTGCTTTCTGATGTGTGACTTCATCACACAGAGTTCCACCCTTTCCTTCTTGGAACAGTTTGCTAACAGTCTTGTCGTGGATTCTGCAATGTGATTTTTTGGAGCTCATTGAGGGCTATGGTGAAAAAGGATATATCCTCAGACAGACACTGGAAGGAAGTCTTCTGAGAAACTGCATTGTGATGTGTGAATGCACCTGACAGAGTTACACATTTCTCTACAGCCAACAGTTTGCTAACACAGTTTTTTGGAAATCTGCAATGGGATATTTTTTAGCGCAGTGAAGCTAAAGGAGACAAAGGAAATAACCTCATATCAAAACTAGAAAGAAACTTTCTTAGAAACTTCTTGTGGATGTGTGAGTTCATCTCACAGAGTTACACTTATGTTTCATGGAGCAGGCCATTAACACTGTCTTTGAAGAACCTAAAAAAGGTTACTTAGGATCGCTTTGAGGCCTATGCTGATAAAGGAAATATCATCCGTTAAAAACGAGAGAGAAGCTTTCTGAGACATTTCTTTGTGATCTGTGAATTCATCTCACAGAATTATAACTTAATCCTCAGAAGGCGTTTGCTAACACTCTCTTCGTGGAATCTGCACAGTGATATCTGGGAGCCAATCCGGGCCCATTGGGTAAAAGCAAGTATCCTCAGAGAACAACTAGAGAATAGCTTTCTGAGAGATTGCTTTCTGATGTGTGACTTCATCACACAGAGTTCCACCCTTCCCTTCCTGGAACAGTTTGCTAAAAGTCTTGTCGTGGATTCTGCAATGTGATATTTGGGAGCTCATTGAGGGCTATGGTGAAAAAGGATATATCCTCAGACAGACACTGGAAAGAAGCCTTCGGAGAAACTGCTTTGCGATGTGTGAAGCACCTCACAGTGTTCCACAATTCTCTTCAGCCAACTGTTTGCTAACACAGTTTTCTGGAAATCTGCAATGGGATATTTCTTAGCGCAGCGAAGCTGATGGAGACAAAGGAAATATCCTCATATGAAAATTAGAAAGAAGCGTCCTTAGAAACTTCTTGTGGATGCGTGAATTCATCTCACAGAGTTGCACTTATGTTTCATGGAGCAGGCCATTGACACTGTCTTTCAAGAACCTAAGAAAGGTTACTTTGGATCGCTTTGAGGCCTCCGCTGATAAAGGAAATATCATCCGTTAAAAACGAGAGAGAAGCTTTCTGAGACATTTCTTTGTGATCTGTGAATTCATCTCAGAGAGGTACAACTTATTCCTCAGGAATCAGTTTGCTAACGCTCTTTTCGTGGAATCTGCAGAGTGATATCTGTGAGCCAATTCGGGCCCATTGGGAAAAAGCAAGTATCCTCAGAGAACAACTGGAGAATAGCTTTCTGAGAGATTGCTTTCTGATGTGTGATTTCATCCCACAGAGTTCCACTCTTCCCTTCTTGGAACAGTTTGCTAACAGTCTTGTCGTGGATTCTGCAATGTGATAAGTGGGATCTCATTGAGGGCTATGCTGAAAAAGGATATATCCTCAGACAGGCAATGTGATAAGTGGGATCTCATTGAGGGCTATGCTGAAAAGGATATATCCTCAGACAGACACTGGAAAGAAGCCTTCTGAGAAACTGCTTTGCGATGTGTGAATGCAACTCACAG
>NW_022291491.1:421-565 GCF_002776525.5 Piliocolobus tephrosceles | reverse complement strand
AGCTCATTGTGGCCTATGGTGAAAAGGGAAATATGCTCAGACAAAAATTGGAAGGAAGCCTTCTGAGAAACTGCTTTGCCATGTGTGAAAGCAAATCACAGAGTTACACTTATCTCTTCAGTCATCAGTTTGTCAACACAGATT
>NW_022291491.1:0-321 GCF_002776525.5 Piliocolobus tephrosceles | reverse complement strand
GAGTTACACGTTTCTCTACAGCCAACAGTTTGCTGACACAGTTTTCTGGAAATCTGCAATGGGATATTTCTTAGGGCAGTGAAGGTAATGGGGACAAAGGAAATACCTTCATGTGAAAACTAGAAAGAAGCTTCCTTAGAAACTTCTTTTGGATGTGTGAATTCATCTCACAGAGTTACACTTATGTTTCATGGAGCAGGACATTAACACTGTCTTTGAAGACCCTAAGTAAGGTTACTTTGGATCGCTTTGAGGCCTCCGGTGATAAAGGAACTATCATCCGTTAAAAAAGAGAGAGAAGCTTTCTGAGACATTTCTTTG
>NW_022291490.1:2085-2618 GCF_002776525.5 Piliocolobus tephrosceles | reverse complement strand
TCTCTTCAGCTTTCAGTTTGCTAAGACAGTTTGCTTGGGATCTGCAAAAGATTCTTCATAGTGCAATGAAGCTTACGGTGACGAAGAAATAGTCCTCAGAGGAAAACAGGAAAGAAGCTTTCTTAGAAACTCTCTGTGCTGTGTGAATTCATCTCACAGAGTTACACTTATGTTTCATAGAGCAGGCCACTAACACTGTCTTTTGGGAAACTGCGAAGTTCTCTTTTGGAAGGCTTTGAGGCTTAGGCTGATAAAGGAAATATCATCAGTTAAAAACGGGAAAGAAGCTTTCTGGAAACTTCTTTGTGATATATGAATTCGTCTCACAGAGTTACATCTTGTTCCTCAGGAAGCAGTTTGCTAAAACTGTTTTCCTAGAATCTACAAGGTGATATTTGGGAGCCAATAGGGGCCCATGGTGAAAAAGGAAATATCATCACCTAATAACTAGAGGGAAGCTTTCTGAGAGATTCCTTTCTGATATGTGACTTCATCACACAGAGTTCCACACACTGTTTCTTGGCACAGTTTGC
>NW_022291490.1:367-1985 GCF_002776525.5 Piliocolobus tephrosceles | reverse complement strand
TGAGGGCTATGGGGAAAAAGGTTATATCCTCAGACAGAAAGTGGCAACAAGAATTCTGAGAAACTGCATTGCTATGTGTGAGTGCAACTCACAGAGTTACCCATTTCTCTTCAGGTTTCAGTTTGCCAATACAGTTTGCTTGGAATCTGCAATGGGATTCTTCTTAGCGCAATGAACCTTACGGTGACGAAGCAAGTGTCCTCAGAGGAAAACTGGAAAGAAGCTTTCTTAGAAACTTCTCTGTGCTGTGTGAATTCATCTCACAGAGTTACACTTATGTTTCATGGAGCAGGCCACTAACACTGTCTTTGGGGAAACTGCGAAGTTCTCTTTTGGAAGGCTATGAGGCTTACGCTGATAAAGGAAATATCAACAGTTAAAAACGGGAAAGAAGCTTTGTGAGAAACTTCTTTGTGATCTGTGAATTCGTCTCACAGAGTTACATCTTTGTCCTCAGGTAGCAGTTTGCTAAAACTGTTTTCCTAGAATCTACAATGTGATATTTGGGAGCCAATAGGGGCCCATGGTGAAAAGGAAATATCATCACCTATTAACTAGAGGGAAGCTTTCTGAGAGATTCCTTTCTGATATGTGACTTCATCACACAGAGTTCCACACACTGCTTCTTGGCGGAGTTTGCTAAGACTGTTTTCTTGGATACTGCAAAGTGATATTTGGGAGCTCGTTGAGGGCTATGGGGAAAAAGGTTATATCCTCAGAAAGAAAGTGGCAAGAAGCATTCTGAGAAACTGCATTGCTATGTGTGAGTGCAACTCACAGAGTTACCCGTTTCTCTTCAGCTTTCAGTTTGCTAAGACAGTTTGCTTGGAATCTGCAATGGGGTTTTTCTTAGCGCCATGAAGCTTACGGTGACGAAGCAAGGGTCCCAAGAGGAAAACTGGAAAGAAGCTTTCTTAGAAACTTCTCTGTGCTGTGTGAATTCATCTCACACAGTTACACTTATGTTTGATGGAGCAGGCCACTAACACTGTCTTTGGGGAATGTGCGAAGTTCTCTTTTGGAACGCTTTGAGGCTTACGCTGATAAAGGAAATATCATCAGTTCAAAACGGGAAAGAAGCTTTCTGAGAAATTTCTTTGTGATCTGTGAATTCGTCTCACAGAGTTACATCTTTGTCCTCAGGAAGCAGTTTGCTAAAACTGTTTTCCTAGAATCTACAAGGTGATATTTGGGAGCCAATCGGGGCCCATGGTGAAAAGGAAATGTCATCACCTAATAACTAGCGGGAAGCTTTCTGAGAGATTCCTCTCTGATATGTGACTTCATCACACAGAGTTCCACATACTGCCTCTTGGCAGAGTTTGCTAAGACTGTTGTCTTGGATTCTGCAAAGTGATATTTGGGAGCTCATTGAGGGCTATGGGGAAAAAGGTTATAACCTCAAACAGAAAGTGGCAAGAAGCATTCTGAGAGACTGCATTGCTATGTGTGAGTGCAACTCACAGAGTTACCCGTTGCTCTTCAGCTTTCAGTTTGCTAAGACAGTTTGTTTGGAATCTGCAATGGGATTCTTCTTAGCGCAATGAAGCTTACGGTGACGAAGCAAGTGTCCTCAGAGGAAAACTGGAAAGAAGCTTTCTTAGAAACTTCTCTGTGC
>NW_022291490.1:0-267 GCF_002776525.5 Piliocolobus tephrosceles | reverse complement strand
GCAGGCCACTAACACTGTCTTTGGGGAAACTGCGAAGTTCTACTTTGGAAGACTGTGAGGCCTACGCTGATAAAGGAAATATCATCAGTTAAAAACGGGAAAGAAGCTTTCTGAGAAACTTCTTTGTGATCTGTGAATTCGTCTCACAGAGTTACATCTTTGTGCTCAGGAAGCATTGTGCTAAAACTGTTTTCCGAGAATCTACAAGGTGATATTTGGAAGCCAATAGGGGCCCATGGTGAAAAAGGAAATATCATCACCTAATAA
>NW_022291487.1:2557-4514 GCF_002776525.5 Piliocolobus tephrosceles | reverse complement strand
AATGTTTTCGTAGAATCTGTGAATTGATATTTGGGAAGGGCTTTGAGGCTATGGTGAAAAGAGTAATATCATCAGATAAAAACTAAGAAGAAGCTTTCTGAGAGACACTGCTTTGAGATATGTACATTCATCTCACAGAATTAACCCTTTCTATTTACTTAGCAGTTTGGAAACACTGTTGTTTTAGAAACTGCTAAGGGATATTTGGGAGCTCATTGAGGTTACATTGAAAAGATAAAAATAGGTAGTTTCGAGCAAGATGGCAGAACAGTAACAGCTCCAGTCTCCATCTCCCCGCACGAGTGACACAGAAGACTGGTGATTTCTGCATTTTCAACTGAGGTACTGGGGTCATCTCACTCGGGAGTGCCGGACAATCTGTGCTGGTCAGCTGCTGCAGCCTGACAAGCGACAGCTGAAGCAGGGTGAGGAATTGCCTCACCTGGGAAGCGCGAGGGGGAAGGGAGTCCCTTTTCCTAGCCAGGGGAACTGAGACACACAACACCTGGAAAATCGGGCAACTCCCACCCCAATACTGCGCTGTAACACTGGCACATCTGAGAATATATCCCACACCCGGCCGGGAGGATCCCACACCCCCGGAGCCTCCCTCCTTACTAACACAGCAGTCTGCGGCAATCTAACCGCAAGGCAGCAGCAAGGCTGGGGGAGGGGCGCACGCCATTGCTGAGGCTTAAGTAGGTAAACAAAGCCACTGGGAAGCTCGAACTGGGTAGAGCTCACAGCAGCGCAAGGAAACCTGCCTGTCTCTGTAGACTCCGCCTCTGGGGACAGGGCTCAGCTAAAGCAGCAGAGGCCTGTGCAGACACGAACGACTCTATCTGACAGCTTTGAAGAGAGCAGTGGATCTCCCAACACGGACGTTGAGATCTGAGAAGGGGCAGACTGTCTGCTCAAGTGGGTCCCTGACCCCTGAGTAGCCTAACTGGGAGACATCCCCCACTGGGGGCTGTCTGACACCCCACACCTCACAGGGTGGAGTACACCCCTGAGAGGAAGCTTCCATAGCAAGAATGAGACAGGTGCACTCGCTGTTCAGCAATATTCTATTTCTGCAACCTCTGCTGCAGATACCCAGGCAAACAGGGTCTGGAGTGGACCTCAAGCAATCTCCAACAGACCTAGAGCTGAGGGTCCTGACTGTCAGAAGGAAAACTATCAAACAGGAAGGACACCTATACCAAAACCCCATCAGTACGTCACCATCATCAAAGACCAGAGACAGATAAAACCACAAAGATGGGGAAAAAGCAGGGCAGAAAAGCTGGAAATTCAAAAAAATAAGAGCGCATCTCCCCCTGCAAAGGAGCAGAGCCCATCGCCAGAAACGGATGAAAGCTGGGCAGAGAATGACTTTGACGAGATGAGAGAAGAAGGCTTCAGTCCATCAAACCTCGCATAGCTAAAGGAGGAATTACGTACCCAGCGCAAAGAAATAAAAATCTTGAAAAAAGAATGGAAGAATTGACAGCTAGACTAATTAATGCAGAGAAGGTCATAAACGAAAACACAGAGATGAAAACCATGACACAAGAAATACGTGACAAATGCACAAGCTTCAGTAACCGACTCGATCAACTGGAAGAAAGAGTATCAGCGATGGAGGATCAAATGAATGAAATGAAGTGAGAAGAGAAACCAAAAGAAAAAAGAAGAAAAAGAAATGAACAAAGCCTGCAAGAAGTATGGGATTATGTAAAAAGACCAAATCTACGTCTGATTGGGGTGCCTGAAAGTGAGGGGGAAAATGGAACCAAATTGGAAAACACTCTTCAGGATATCATCCAGGAGAACTTCCCCAACCTAGCAGGGCAGGCCAACATTCAAATTCAGGAAATACAGAGAATGCCACAAAGATACTCCTCCAGAAGAGCAACTCCAAGACACATAATTGCCAGATTCACCAAAGTTGAAATGAAGGAAAAAATCTTAAGGG
>NW_022291487.1:1295-2457 GCF_002776525.5 Piliocolobus tephrosceles | reverse complement strand
GAAGAGAGTGGGGGCCAATATTCAACGTTCTTAAAGAAAAGAATTTTAAACCCAGAATTTCATATCCAGCCAAACTAAGTTTCATAAGTGAAGGAGAAATAAAATTCTTTACAGATAAGCAAATGCTTAGAGATTTTGTCACCACCAGGCCTGCCTTACAAGAGACCCTGAAGGAAGCCCTAAACATGGAAAGGAACAACCGGTACCAGCCACTGCAAAAACATGCCAAAATGTAAAGACCATCGAGCCTAGGAAGAAACTGCATCAACTAATGAGCAAAATAACCAGTTAATATCATAATGGCAGGATCAAGATCACACATAACAATATTAACCTTAAATGTAAATGGACTAAATGCTCCAATTAAAAGACACAGACTGGCAAACTGGATAAAGAGTCAAGACCCATCAGTCTGCTGTATTCAGGAGACCCATCTCACATGCAGAGACATACATAGGCTCAAAATAAAGGGATGGAGGAAGATCTACCAAGCAAATGCAGAACAAGAAAAAGCAGGGGTTGCAATCCTAGTCTCTGAAAAAACAGACTTTAATCCATCAAAGATCAAAAGAGACAAAAAAGGCCATTACATAATGGTAAAGTGATCAATTCAACAGGAAGAGCTAACAATCCTAAATATATATGCACCCAATACAGGAGCACCCATTTTCATAAAGCAAGTCCTTAGAGACTTACAAAGAGAATTAGACTCCCATACAATAATAATGGGAGACTTCAACACTCCACTGTCAACATTAGACAGATCAACGAGACAGAAAGTTAACAAGGATATCCAGGAATTGAACTCATCTCTGCACCAAGCGGACCTAATAGACATCTATAGAACTCTCCACCCCAAGTCAACAGAATATACATTCTTCTCAGCACCACATCACACTTATTCCAAAATTGACCACATAATTGGAAGTAAAGCACTCCTCAGCAAATGTAAAAGAACAGAAATTATAACAAACTGTCTCTCAGACCACAGTGCAAACAAACTAGAACTCAGGACTAAGAAACTCAATCAAAACCGCTCAACTACATGGAAACTGAACAACCTGCTCCTGAATGACTACTGGGTACATAATGAAATGAAGGCAGAAATAAATATATTCTTTGAAACCAATGAGGACAAAGATACAACATACCAGAATCTCTG
>NW_022291487.1:0-1195 GCF_002776525.5 Piliocolobus tephrosceles | reverse complement strand
TCCTTAGAGACTTACAAAGAGAATTAGACTCCCATACAATAATAATGGGAGACTTCAACACTCCACTGTCAACATTAGACAGATCAACGAGACAGAAAGTTAACAAGGATATCCAGGAATTGAACTCATCTCTGCACCAAGCGGACCTAATAGACATCTACAGAACTCTCCACCCCAAGTCAACAGAATATACATTCTTCTCAGCACCACATCACACTTATTCCAAAATTGACCACATAATTGGAAGTAAAGCACTCTTCAGCAAATGTAAAAGAACAGAAATTATAACAAACTGTCTCTCAGACCACAGTGCAAACAAACTAGAACTCAGGACTAAGAAACTCAATCAAAACTGCTCAACTACATGGAAACTGAACAACCTGCTCCTGAATGACTACTGGGTACATAATGAAATGAAAGCAGAAATAAATATATTCTTTGAAACCAAGGAGAACAAAGATACAACATATCAGAATCTCTGGGACACATTGAAAGCAGTGTGTAGAGGGAAATTTATAGCACTAAATGCCCACAAGAGAAAGCAGGAAAGATCTAAAATTGACACTCTAACATCACAATGAAAAGAACTAGAGAGGCATGAGCAAACACATTCAAAAGCTAGCAGAAGTCAGGAAATAACTAAGATCAGAGCAGAACTGAAGGAGATAGAGACACAAAAAACCCTCCAAAAAATCAATGAATCCAGGAGTTGGATTTTTGAAAAGATCAACAAAATTGACAGACCACTAGCAAGACTAATAAAGGAGAAAAGAGAGAGGAATCAAATAAACATAATAAAAAATGATAAAGGGGATATCACCACCGACTCCACAGAAATACAAAATACCATCAAAGAATACTATAAACACCTCTACGCAAATCAACTAGAAAATCTAGAAGAAATGGATAAATTCCTGGACACGTACACTCTCCCAAGACTTAACCAGGAAGAAGTTGAATCCCTGAATAGACCAATAGCAGCCTCTGAAATTGAGGCAATAATTAATAGCCTACCCACCAAAAAAAGCCCAGGAACAGATGCATTCACAGCTGAATTCTACCAAAGGTACAAGGAGGAGCTGGTACCATTCCTTCTGAAACTATTCCAATCAAAAGAAAAAGAGGGAATCCTCCCTAACTCATTTTATGAGGCCAACATCATCCTGATACCAAAGCCTGGCAGAGACACAACAAA
>NW_022291486.1:2019-2710 GCF_002776525.5 Piliocolobus tephrosceles | reverse complement strand
GCTCATTGAGGGCTATGGTTAAAAAGGATATATCCTCCGACAGAAAGTGGCAAGAAGCATTCTGAGGAACTGCATTGCTATGCGTGAGTGCAACTCAGAGAGTTACACGTTTCTCTTCTGATATCAGTTTGGTAAGACAGTTTGCTTGGAATCTGTAATGGGATTCTTCTAAGCGCAATGAAGCTTACGGTGAGAAAGCAAGTGTCCTCAGAGGAAAACTGGAAAGAAGCTTTCTTAGAAACTTCTCTGTGATGTGTGAATTCATCTCACAGAGATACACTTATGTTTCGTGGAGTAGGCCACTAACACTGTCTTTGGGTAAACTGAGAAGTTCTAGCTTGGAAGGCTTTGAGGCCTATGCTGAAAAAGGAAATATCATCAGTTAAAAATGGGAAAGAAGCTTTCTGAGAAACTCCTTTGTGTTCTGTGATTTCGTCTCACAGAGTTACATCTTGTTCTCACGAGGAAGTTTGCTAGCACTCCTTTCTTAGAATCTTCAAGGTGATATTTCGGAGCCAATTGGGGCCCATGGTGAAAAAGGAAATATCATCACATAATAAGTAGAGGGAAGCTTTCTGAGAGATTGCGTTCTAATATGTGACTTCATCACACAGAGTTCCACACACTGCTTCTGGCAGAGTTTGCTAAGACTGTTGTCTTGGATTGTGCAAAGTGATATTTGGGAGCTCAT
>NW_022291486.1:1354-1919 GCF_002776525.5 Piliocolobus tephrosceles | reverse complement strand
TTTGGGAGCTCATGGAGGGCTACTGTGAAAAAGGATATATCCTCCGACAGAAAGTGGCAAGAAGCATTCTGAGCAACTGCATTGCAATGTGTGAGTGCAACTCAGAGAGTTACTCGTTTCTCTTCTTCTATCAGTTTGCTAAGACAGTTTGCTTGGAATCTGTAATGGGATTCTTCTAAGCGCAATGAAGCTTACCGTGACAAAGCAACTGTCCTCAGAGAAAAACTGGAAAGAAGCTTTCTTAGAAACTTCTCTGTGATGTGTGAATTCATCTCACAGAGATACACTTATGTTTCATGGAGTGGGCCAGTAACACTCTCTTTGGGTAAACTGAGAAGTTCTAGCTTGGAAGGCTTTGAGGCCTATGCTGTAATAGGAAATATCAGTTAAAAACGGGAAAGAAGCTTTCTGTGAAACTCCTTTGTGTTCTTTGAATTCGTCTCACAGAGTTACATCTTTGTTCTCCGGAAGAAGTTTGCTAGCCCTCTTTTCCTAGAGTCTGCAAGGGGATATTTCGCAGCCAATTGGGGCCCATGGTGAAAAAGGAAATATCATCACATAATAA
>NW_022291486.1:0-1254 GCF_002776525.5 Piliocolobus tephrosceles | reverse complement strand
ACTTATGTTTCATGGAGTAGGCCACTAACACAGTCTTTGGCCAACTGAGAAGTTCTAGCTTGGAAGGCTTTGAGGCCTACGCTGAAAAAGGAAATATCATCAGATAAAAACTTGAAAGAAGCTTTCTGAGAAACTCCTTTGTGATTTGTGAATTCATCTCCCAGAGTTACATCTTTGTTCTCCGGAAGAAGTTTGCTAGCCCTCTTTTCCTAGAGTCTGCAAGGGGATATTTCGCAGCCAATTGGGGCCCATGGTGAAAAAGGAAATATCATCACATAATAAGTAGAGGGAAGCTTTCTGAGAGATTGCGTTCTGATATGTGACTTCATCACACAGAGTTCCACACACTGCTTCTGGCAGAGTTTGCTAAGACTGTTGTCTTGGATTCTGCAAAGTGATATTTGGGAGCTCATTGAGGGCTATGGGGAAAAAGGTTATATCCTCAGACAGAAAGTGGCAAGAAGCATTCTGAGCAACTGTATTGCTATGTGTGAGTGCAACTCAAAGAGTTACACGTTTCTCTTCCGCTATCATTTTGCTAAGACAGTTTGCTAGGAATCTGTAATGGGATTCTTCTAAGCGCAATGAAGCTTACCGAGACAAGGCAAGTGTCCTCAGAGAAAAACTGGAAAGAAGCTTTCTTAGAAACTTCTACTGTGAAGTGTGAATTCAACTCACAGAGTTACACTTATGTTTCATGGAGTAGGCCACTAACACAGTCTTTGGCCAACTGAGAAGTTCTAGCTTGGAAGGCTTTGAGGCCTACGCTGAAAAAGGAAATATCATGAGATTAAAAACTTGAAAGAAGCTTTCTGAGAAACTCCTTTGTGATATGTGAATTCGTCTCCCAGAGTTACATCTTTGTTCTCAGGAAGAAGTTTGCTAGCACTCTTTTCCTAGAATCTGCAAGGTGATATTTAAGAGCCATTGGGGCAAATGGTGAAAAAGGAAATATCATCAAATATGAAGTAGAGGGAAGCTTTCTGAGAGATTGCGTTCTGATATGTGACTTCACCACACAGAGTTCCACACACTGCTTCTTGGCAGAGTTTGCTAAGACTGTTGTCTTGGATTGTGCAAAGTGATATTTGGGAGCTCATAGAGGGCTACTGTGAAAAAGGATATATCCTCCGACAGAAAGTGGCAAGAAGCATTCTGAGCAACTGCATTGCTATGTGTGAGTGCAACTCACAGAGTTACCCGTTTTTCTTCAGCTTTCAGTTTGCTAAGACAGTTTGCTTGGAATCTGCAATG
>NW_022291482.1:4052-4469 GCF_002776525.5 Piliocolobus tephrosceles | reverse complement strand
CAAAAAAAAAAAAAAAAAAAAAAAAAAAAAAAAAGAATACAATCAGAATAAGGTGATTGCAGTGCAGTGCAGAGCAGATAGACGAGTCAGGGAAGGAAGACAAAGGGAAGGGGAACTCACACTGATTGAGCATCGAGTGTGCCAGACATTGTGCTGAGCACTGTACACGTTACCTCAGTTACTGCTCAGAACCCAGAGAGTGATAATCATTATCTCCATTTTACAAATGAAAAAAAAACACTACCCTCTTTTCTCAAACTTGACATCCCAGCAACAGAGAATTTTTTTTCTTTTTTGAGACAGTCTCACTCTGTCGCCCAG
Source organism: Piliocolobus tephrosceles (assembly GCF_002776525.5). Lineage (NCBI taxonomy): Eukaryota > Metazoa > Chordata > Mammalia > Primates > Cercopithecidae > Piliocolobus > Piliocolobus tephrosceles. Next base: position 4,148 of record NW_022291482.1, on the reverse strand, counting down.
GCTGGAGTGCAGTGGGACGATCTCCGCTCACTGCAACCTCCGCCTCCTGGGCTCAAGCGATTCTCCTGCCTCAGCCTCCCAAGTAGCTGGGACTAC
>NW_022291482.1:1362-3952 GCF_002776525.5 Piliocolobus tephrosceles | reverse complement strand
TGGGATGACAGGCGTGAGCCACGCGCTCCTGGCCAGCTAATGACGATCGACATGGTTTCTTTTATGTTCTATATTCTCTCCCATACATTTCACCCTTACCCCTCTACCTGAGGCCTAGCACCTACTTGAAAAGTCTTCATCCAAACTTCAGACTGGGGCATGTCCCCTCCTCTGGGCTCCTTGGCCTTATTTTCACCATCATCTCCGTGTATTGTCCCTGTCTATTTCCTCTACTGGACCATGAGCTCCTTGAAGGCAGAGTCCTCTCTGAAGCTCAAGTTCTTAGCACAAGGTCTGGAAAGTATTAATAATCGTTGAATAAATAAACCCAGGCAGATTATGTGACTTGCCCAAGGTCATATAAGTAATAGGTGAAGAAGAGGAGGGTCAAACCCAGGTCTTTCTGACTCCAAAACACCTGCTCTTCCACTCCAATTGCTTTTTGTGGGCCTGCCTAACCAAACATCTTTCTTTTTTATTCCCCACCCCAAGGACTGAGGAGGAGAAGAAAGACTGGGTCCAGGTAACATCCAAGGCTCTGTGGTAGGGGGCTAGAAGACTATTAACAATCTCCTAGGGGTTGATGGATTCTCCCTCAAAACTCACATCTAACCAGCATGGTCCCAGACACCTGTCTTTCAACAAACTTTACTATCCCCATTTTACAGATAAGCAAACTGAGGTGCAGAGGTTGAGCAGAAACTCACAAACTCTTCTTTTAGGAAGCTGATTTCTCTGAGGGTGTGTAAGGTGAGGGTGTCAAGCTCTGTAAAATCTTAAGCCCAGAAGGTGGCCAAGAAAGCCACCTGAGGTTTTTCAGCCACCACTCCCCCTCCCCCATTTTACACTTGTAACACTGAGACCTGGATTTGGGAGGGGATTTGTTCAGTCATCCACCTACCAGCGACAGAGCTGGGTCTGAAACCCAGCTTTTCTAAGTTCAGGCTAGGGTATAGGAAGGTGAGGTGAAGGTAGAAATGGGTGGTTTGTGGGGTGATCTGACTTCTCATTTCTTAAACCTCCTCCCCAGGCTATCAACTCCACCCTCCTGAAGCATGAACAGACGCTGGAGACCTTCAAACTGTTGAATTCAACAAACAGGGAAGATGAAGACACCCCGCCCAACTCTCCAGTAAGAGTCCCTACCCTCTTTCCCCTGCACTGGGACCCCTTCCAGACTTTCAAATCCCCACCTGACGTTTAGACCTTTCCCCTTCCCAGAGGGTAATGACCAGAGAGGCAATGCATGACCTCAGAAGCAGTCTTCCATTGGTAGGGCCACAGAGACATCATTGGGGAAACTGAGGCCCAGAAAGTATAATGGAAGTGACTTGTCCTCAGTAGCACAGTAGCTAGGAGCAGAGCCTTAAAGGCAGGTCTTCTGAATGTGGCTGCTCCCCCTACCCCCAGCCCATCCCCACCCCATGATAATCCAAGCCTTGGAGGAGGAACAAGGGCTGGCTGGACTGGGTTGGAGAGTAGCTGTCTCTGACCTGAGACCTGGCCCTCCCCACAGAACGTGGATCTTGGGAAGCGGGCACCTACACCCATCCGGGAAAAGGAAGTCACCATGTGCATGCGCTGCCAGGAGCCCTTCAATTCTATCACCAAACGCAGGCACCACTGCAAGGCCTGCGGGCATGTGAGTGTTGGGAGGTGGGCAGAGCTAGGGAGGGGGCAGCCTGGCAGCCCACTGCAGAGTGGGTACCCTCCAAGTGGTGGGAGGCCGCAAGTCTGCTGTGGGAGTTGGTATGCTGAAGGGAAGACCCGCTGGAATCAGGCTCCTCTTGCCCACTTGCCACCCCAGGTGGTTTGTGGGAAGTGCTCCGAGTTCCGGGCCCGCCTCGTCTATGACAACAACCGCTCCAACCGTGTGTGCACTGATTGCTATGTGGCCTTGCACGGGGTGCCTGGGAGCAGTCCAGCCTGCAGCCAGCATACACCCCAGCGCCGGAGGTCCATCCTGGAGGTAAGAGCCAGGCCCCTGACTAAGTCTCCCACAGTGGGCAAATGGGCTCCAACTCTACCCAGTGAGACTGAGGAGGTCCGAGTAGCTGGGAAACAGTAGTGATCAAGGGACCCAGGCTTGGAGTGAGTAAAATGAGGACAAGAGCGAATGAAAGACAGTCATCTTTAAGTACTTAGACATTTAATCCCCACAGTAACTAATCTGCCCATGCTATTGTTCTCTTTTATAAACGAGGAAACTGAGGCCCAGAGGGGTCATTTGCCCAAATTACACAGCAAATAAGTGGCAGCACTGGATTTTTTTTTTTAATTAAAAAATTGGCCAGGCGCGGTGGCTCATGCCTGTAATCCCAGAACTTTGGGAGGCTGAGGCAGGCGAATCATCTGAGGTTGGGAGTTCAGGACCAGCCTGACCAACATGGAGAAACCCCGTCTCTACTAAAAACACAAAACTAGCCAGGCAAGGTGGCACATGCCTGTAATCCTAGCTACTCGGGAAGGCTGAGGCAGGCGAATCGCTTGAACCTGGGAAGCAGAGGTTGCAGTGAGCCAAGATCGCGCCATTGTACTCCAGCCTGGGCAACAAGAGCGAAACTCCGTCTCAAAAAAAAAAAAAAAAGAA
>NW_022291482.1:0-1262 GCF_002776525.5 Piliocolobus tephrosceles | reverse complement strand
ATCCCTTCTACCCAAAAGTTAACCACTCTTAGGGCTTATCCTATCTTTCTAGGCATATATGCACAAATACACATTTTGGAGGTTTTTTAAAAATAAATCTAGGTATTTATTTAACACTTATAAGAGTACTTACCCTGTGCCAGAAACTATTCTAAGCACTTTGCATATATTAATTCATTTAATTCTCACATCAGCCCTCTTTGCTCTCCTTCCAAGTCAATACATTTTCATCTAGAGCTGGGATTCTAAGCCAGACTTCATTAACCACCCACATACCCCCTTAAAACCACAATGCTAGATTACCTCTCACTGAGTGTAGAAAATGGATGAGTGATGAAAGACAGAAGAAAACGTGAGGCCTAAATGTGTGAATGGCTTGAGGAATGAATGCCCTGACTGAAGAAAGAATGCCTGACTGAGATCTACACACTCCTTCCACTGGCCAGTAGAGGCACCAGCCGTTGCCCAAATGAGGCAGACAAACCTAGCTTTGAATCTTAGCTCTAGCTGATTCACTGGGTGGCACTGGACAAATCACTCCTGCCACCTGAGCTTGAGCGTCTTCATCTGAGATGGGAATAACAGTCCCTACACTGAGGAGGCGTTAAAGCCAGGAGGAGCCAGGCTAGGCCTTCTGTCAACATTGATGTCCCGTGTCTCTGACCACAGAAACAGGCCTCGGTGGCTGCAGAGAACAGCGTCATCTGCAGCTTCCTGCACTACATGGAGAAGGGTGGCAAAGGATGGCACAAGGCATGGTTCGTGGTCCCTGAAAATGAACCTTTGGTGCTGTATATCTATGGAGCCCCTCAGGTATGCATCCTACTCCTTTGGGTCCTTTCAGCCACCTGGCAAAGCCAGGGTACCCCCTTACCTCCAGTCATTGACCTCTCTTGGCTTTGGAAGATAAGGTGAGACTAACTCTAAGAGGAAATCAGAACCCCAACCCTTGAGAGACAATGACTGGCTAGAGACAAAGAGTGGTTGTGGTATGTAGGAAAAACCAGGTTGAGTTGTGGGCCTGGCTTCCTGGAAGGAGTAGAGATGGGGAACTGCTAGGTCCAATTTGGAATGGGTAAGAGTATGCAGATGGGGCCAAGCGCGGTGGCTCACGCTTATAATCCCAGCACTGTGAGAGGCCGAGGCAGGTGGATCACCTGGGATCAGGAGTTCAACAACAGCCTGGCCAACATGGTGAAATGTACTAAAAATACAAAAATTAGCCTGGCATGGTGACGTATGCCTGTAGTCCCAGCTACTCA
>NW_022291481.1:1481-4099 GCF_002776525.5 Piliocolobus tephrosceles | reverse complement strand
TTCAGGTTGACATATCCATTTTCACGGAAAAATCGTTTCTAGTATCAGCATCACTTATCCATCCATTCTCCTGTCCAGGCCGTCAGTGTGGTCTGCACCTTTTTGCTTTACCCTGGAGCTGCTGTGGAATTCCTGCACCGTCTCCCACACTGTCTCCAGTGCACACGCAGGACACCCTCTCTGGTAGACTCTGGGAGCGTGACTGCTGTGCAGACAGGGATCAGCCTGCGACTCTGGGAGGGGAGCTACCTGTCTCGTAGTGTCTGTGCCATCCACAGCTCTGCGTCCTCACCAGCCCTAGGCACCATCTGATGGTTAAGTGGGCCAAACTGGTGGATATAAAATGCTCTTTTTGTGGTTTTGAGGTTTTTTTACTCCCCCTCCCTCTCTTTGTGTTTTTAATTTGTATTTCTGCCAGACATGCTGGTTCACACCTGTCATCGCAGCACTTTGAGATTTAATTAATCAACTAACTAATTTGTTGTACCTCTTTAACCAGCCTTGTATAGAAAATTTTGTAATCCAGGTAAACCTCTTTGTTTTCTGCCTCTAATAAGCAAGAACTTAATGTTTAACTTCGGAACCGATATGATTTGGCTGTGTCCCCACCTGAATCTCAAACCTCTTGAATTCCCATGTGTTGTGGGAGGGACCTGGTGGGAGGAAATTGAATCATGGGGTGGGAGAATCACTTGAGCCCAGGAGCTCCAGGCTGAAGTGAGCTGTGATTGCACCACTGCACTCCAGCCTGGGGGACAGAGTGAGACCCTGTCTTTAAAAAAAAAAAAGGTATTTCATGACCTTGTGAGGTTGGGACCATCTTGTACTACAATTGGTTGCCCTGTAGCTCTGTTTTGCCCCCACTCAGTGCCCACTGCCCATGCCTCTGCCACAAGGTGCCCACCACTCCATGGCCTGTGACTGCCCTTTCACCTTTTGGTGGCTTTGCTCAGGCTGTTCCCTATTCCTGAAATCCTCTTTGCTTATTCTCTGCTAATAAGTCTAGGTGAAACATTCATGCTTGAGGGGTTTTCCCAGGGCTCCTTCCAACTCCCTTCTCCGGCCTCCCAGGCTCTCGGTGGCCGCTGCATTATGGCCCTATTTCAGTGCAAGTGGATTGTCCCCAGCAGATGACGGTGGAGGCTGCACCCATGTTGGGGGCCAGCCTGAAGATGCAGCTAATGACTGTGAACCAGCAGGGTCAGTTGTTCAGGATAGACCGGCTTCAGTGCAGTGCACAAAGCACAGGTGGCAGCCTGACCATGCAACACTGGTGCCCACCCCACCTCAGGCAAGTCTGGCCCAGTCTCGCTGCCTGATAAGACAGAAGAAGAAACGTGGCCAGGCACGGTGGTTCACGCCTGAAATCCCAGCACTTTGGAAGGCCGAGGCGGGCAGATCACCCGAGGTCACGAGTTCAAGACCAGCCTGGCCTACATGGCAAAACCCCATCTCTACTGAAAATACAAAAATTAGCCAGGCGAGGTGGCAGGCGCCTGTAGTCCCAGCTACTTGGGAGGCTGAGGCAGGAGAATGGCGTGAACCCAGGAGGCGGAGGTTGCAGTGAGCCGAGATTGCACCACTGCACTCCAGCCCTGGGTGACAAGAGTTAAGACTCGACTCTGTCTCAGAAAAAAAGAGAATCAAAAATGTGATGGGATAAGAAAAAAAACAAAACAAAAAAATGTGATGGGAGTAGACGCAAAACCTCGAGCCCCTCCAGGCAGGGGCCCTTCCACTGGCTCTTGCAAGATAAAGAGATGTTTGTCATTTGGATATTCCTGGGTCCCTTGTTAGCCAGTTCACATCTACTTTGGTGTTCTGCACGCAACAAGGGGCATCCTGTTTCTCTGCAATATAAATGCCCAGGGTTCTTGCGGCCCCTCCACGCTAAGTTTTGATGGAAGCTGGAGCTTCTCAGGACACAGATCAGGATTTCCCCAGCACAGTTCTCACCCATGCCTTAAAGATGACCTTCTCAGTAGAGAGAGGGGAAGGGAGCACACAGGAAGGGGGCTTACTGTCTGCAGAAATACAGTGCAAAACAAAAGCCAGAAAGCTTCTCAGTCTCTGAATGTAGTTTGGGATAGTGTAGATTCCTCCAAATTAAGTCCATTAGAATTTATTAGGCACCAGTCACAATGATAATACTTTGAGCTGACACGCCCTAATGGGGTAGGCACACCCAAAGGTGGCTCCTATGAGTCACGTACCCATATAATCCCCTCCTGCTGGGTTTAAGCAGAACCTGCCCTGCTTCTAAGCAGTAGAATACGATGAAGGTGATGGCATGTCACCCCTTGATGAGGCTATGTTATACAAGGCTCTGTCTCAGCAGACTGGACAGAAACATTACCCCTCACTGGCTTTGAGGAACTAACCTGTTATGTTGTGGGAGGGCCAGATGGCAGAAGTAGGTGTGGCTGATAGTTGCTGAGAGTGGTCCCCAGCAAACAGCTAGCAAGAAATGAGACTCTTAGTCACACAGACACCTGGAAATGGGGTCTGGAAACAACCTGAACAAGCCTAGAAGTGGATTCTTTCCTAGTCATGCCTCCAGATGAGAACACAGCCCTGCTGTCACCTTGACTGCAGCTTTTTCCTTTTTTTTTTTTTTG
>NW_022291481.1:457-1381 GCF_002776525.5 Piliocolobus tephrosceles | reverse complement strand
TTCCCTGAGTAGCTGGATTACAGGTGCCTGCCACCATGTCTGGCTTTTCTTTTTCTTTCTTTTTTTTTTTTTGTATTTTTAGTAGAGACAGGGTTTCACCATCTTGGCCAGGCTGGTTTTGAACTCCTGACCTCGTGATCCACCTGCCTCGGCCTCGCGAAGTGCTGGGATTACAGGTGTGAACCACTGCGCCCAGCATCTGCAGCCTTGTATGACCCTGAGCAGAGGACCCAGCTAAACTGTCTCCAGACTCCTGATCCACAGAAACAAATGTGATAATAAATGTGCACTGTGTTGGGAGCAAGTCCCCCAAAATCTGGCCATAAACTGGCCCCAAAACTGGCCATAAACAAAATCTCTGCAGCACTGTAAGATGTTCATAATGGCCCTCACGCCCAAGCTGGAAGGTTGTGGGTTTACCGGAATGAGGGCAAGGAACACCTGGCCCGTCCAGGGTAGAAAACCGCTTAAAGGCATTCTTAAGCCACAAACAATAGCATGAGTGATCTGTGCCTTAAGGACATGCTCCTGCTGCAGTTAACTAGCCCAACCTATTCCTTTAATTTGGCCCATCCCTTCCTTTCCCATTTTTAGTTAATGTAATATCTATAGAAAAATTGCTAATGACTGGTTTGCTGTTAATAAATACATGAGTAAATCTCTGTTTGGGGGTCTCAGCTCTGAAGGCTGTCAGACCCCTGATTTCCCACTTCACACCTCTATATTTCTGTGTGTGTGTCTTTAATTCCTCTAGCGCCGCTGGGTTAGGGTCTCCCGACGGAGCTGGTCTCAGCACACTGTTTTAGGCTGTTAGGTGTATGGTGTCCATCAGAGGAATCCCTATCTATGGTAGCTGTAGTCTTACAAAATGTGTATCTTTTTTTTTTTTTTTTGAGATGGAGTCTTGCTCTGCCGCCCAGGCTG
>NW_022291481.1:0-357 GCF_002776525.5 Piliocolobus tephrosceles | reverse complement strand
CACCCGCCACCTCGCCTGGCTACGTTTTTTTTTTTTTTGTATTTTTTAGTAGAGACGGGGTTTCACCATGTTAGCCAGGATGGTCTCCATCTCCTGACCTCATGATCCACCCGTCCTGGCCTCCCAAAGTGCTGGGATTACAGGCTTGAGCCACCGCACCTGGCCCAAAATGTATTTCTTTTTTTTTTTTTTTTTTTTTTTTGAGACGGAGTCTCGCTCTGTTGCCCAGGCTGGAGTGCAGTGGCCGGATCTCAGCTCACTGCAAGCTCCGCCTCCCGGGTTTACGCCATTCTCCTGCCTCAGCCTCCGGAGTAGCTGGGACTACAGGCGCCCGCCACCTCGCCCGGCTAGTTTTTT
>NW_022291480.1:676-1267 GCF_002776525.5 Piliocolobus tephrosceles | reverse complement strand
ATCCCCAACATCTGTGAAATGTTAACCTATTCGAGAAACGGGTTTTTGCACATATAATAAAGTTCAAATCTTGAGATATGATCATCCTGGATTACCTGGGCAGGCCCTAAATCTAATGAGAAATGTTCTTCTAACAGAAAAAAAAGAAAACACAGATGTCACAGGAAGCAGCAAAGTGAAGACAAAAGGAGCCACAATCCAAGGAATCCTAAGGATTACCAGGAGCTACAAACCAAGGAATCCTAAGGATTACAAGCAGCCATCAAAAGAAAAGCATGGACGGGATTCTCTCCGGAGCCTTGGGAGGGAGTGTAGCCCTGAGGACATCTTGATTTCAAACTCCTGGCTTTTAGGATTGTGAGAAAATGTATTTATATTACTTTAAGCCACACCGTTTGTGGTAATTCGTCACAGCAGCTCGAGGAAACTAATGCACCATGTTATCTTCGAAGTGAAATGGTAAATAAAAATATACTGAATGGTATGTTTAATGGTAAATTAAAATACACCAAGAGAGTCACTTATAGGGAAAAATAAAAGATAGATATTCCATTTAACTGCCTAAAACGACTGCAAAGACATATGGATAAA
>NW_022291480.1:229-576 GCF_002776525.5 Piliocolobus tephrosceles | reverse complement strand
TTGGATTTCTGGAAGAGACCAGAAAAAGGGAAAAACAAATTCTGGGTAATCTCTGGTTGTGGGCAACATGGATAAACCATTTACTATTGTCTCCCTGCAGTATAAACAACCTATTGCTCCCCATTAAGATGGCATGGGACACAAAAAACTTTTAGAGTGATTCTTGAGGAGCTGATGGAATATGTGGACTGCACCATTTTTTGTTTCTTAATACTGCCTGTTTCAGAACTCTTAATGAACTCTAGGGCTCTGTGTTTTTATTTTGTTTGCTTTGTTTTGTTTTCAGAAGGATGTAGAAGACCGTGAGGTGGCACACTGGTTTCAATTTTCCTAGATAGTCGTGTATT
>NW_022291480.1:0-129 GCF_002776525.5 Piliocolobus tephrosceles | reverse complement strand
GTATTTATTTCAACTGCTTGGCTGACAGGGATAAGTGCTGAGACCCTTTACTTTTAATTCTTTTCACCATTTTCAGCATGACTTAACAGTTGACAGCCACTGTGATGTATCAGAAAGATTGTGCTGTGC
>NW_022291476.1:1133-1891 GCF_002776525.5 Piliocolobus tephrosceles | reverse complement strand
ATCAATAGAAAAAGAGGGAATCCTCCCTAACTCATTTTATGAGGCCAACATCATCCTGATACCAAAGCCTGGCAGAGACACAACAAAAAAAGAGAATTTTAGACCAATCTCCCTGATGAACATCGATGCAAAAATCCTCAATAAAATACTGGCAAACCGGATTCAGCAGCACATCAAAAAGCTTATCCACCATGATCAAGTGGGCTTCATCCTTGGGATGCAAGGCTGGTTCCACATTCGCAAATCAATAAACGTAATCCAGCATATAAACAGAACCAAAGACAACAACCACATGATGATCTCAATAGATGCAGAAAAGACTTTTGAAAAAATTCAACAGCCCTTCATGCTAAAAACGCTCAACAAATTCGGTATTGATGGAACATACCTCAAAAGAATAAGCGCTATTTATGACAAACCCACAGCTAATATCATACTGAATGGGCAAAAACTGGAAAAGTTCCCTTTGAAAACTGGCACAAGACAGGGATGCCCTCTCTCACCACTCCTATTCAACATAGTGTTGGAAGTTCTGGCTAGGGCAATCAGGCAAGAGAAAGAAATCAAGGGTATTCAGTTAGGAAACGAAGAAGTCAAATTGTCCCTGTTTGCAGATGACATGATTGTATATTTAGAAAACCCCATCGTCTCAGCCCAAAATCTCCTTAAGCTCATAAGAAACTTCAGCAAAGTCTCAGGATACAAAATTAATGTGCAAAAATCACAAGCATTCTTATACACCAGTAACAGACACACAG
>NW_022291476.1:639-1033 GCF_002776525.5 Piliocolobus tephrosceles | reverse complement strand
ACAAATGGAAGAACATACCATGCTCATGGATAGGAAGAATCAATATCGTGAAAATGGCCATACTGCCTAAGGTTATTTATAGATTCAATGCCATCCCCATCAAGCTACCAATGAGTTTCTTCACCGAATTGGAAAAACTGCTTTAAAGTTCATATGGAACCAAAAAAGAGCCCGCATTGCCAAGACAATCCTAAGTCAAAAGGACAAAGCCGGAGGCGTCACGCTACCTGACTTCAAACTATACTACAAGGCTACAGTAACCAAAACAGCATGGTACTGGTACCAAAACAGAGATATCGACCAATGGAACAGAATGAGCCCTCAGAAATAATGCCACACATCTACAGCCATCTGATCTTTGACAAACCTGACAAAAACAAGAAATGGGGAAAGG
>NW_022291476.1:0-539 GCF_002776525.5 Piliocolobus tephrosceles | reverse complement strand
AATAAATGGTGCTGGGAAAATTGGCTAGTCATAAGTAGAAAGCTGAAACTGGATCCTTTTCTTACTCCTTATATGAAGATTAATTCAAGATGGATTAGAGACTTAAATGTTAGACCTAATACCATAAAAACCCTAGAAGAAAATCTAGGTAGTACCATTCAGGACATAGGCATGGGCAAGGACTTCATGTCTAAAACACCAAAAGCAACGGCAGCAAAAGCCAAAATTGACAAATGGGATCTCATTAAACTAAAGAGCTTCTGCACAGCAAAAGAAACTACCATCAGAGTGAACAGGCAACCTACAGAATGGGAGAAAATTTTTGCAATCTACTCATCTGACAAAGGGCTCATTTCCAGAATCTACAAAGAACTCAAGCAAATATACAAGAAAAAAACAAACAACCCCATCCAAAAGTGGGGAAAGGATATGAACAGACATTTCTCAAAAGAAGACATTCATACAGCCAACAGACACATGAAAAAATGCTCATCATCACTGGCCATCAGAGAAATGCAAATCAAAACCACAATGAGATA
>NW_022291474.1:1424-1527 GCF_002776525.5 Piliocolobus tephrosceles | reverse complement strand
TCAGCACCCATCAATTCATCATTTATATCAGGTATAACTCCCCAGTGCAATCCCTCCCCCCCTCCCCATGATAGGCCCCAGTGTGTGATGTTCCCCTTCCCGA
>NW_022291474.1:926-1324 GCF_002776525.5 Piliocolobus tephrosceles | reverse complement strand
ATGGTTTCCAGCTGCATCCATGTCCCTACAAAGGACGCAAACTCATCTTTTTTATGGCTGCATAGTATTCCATGATGTATATGCGCCACATTTTCTTAATCCAGTCTGTCACTGATGGACATTTGGGTTGATTCCAAGTCTTTGCTATTGTGAATAGTGCCGCAATAAACATATGTGTGCATGTGTCTTTGTAGTAGCATAATTTATAATCCTTTGGGTATATACCCAGTAGTGGGATGGCTGGGTCATATGGTACATCTAGTTCTAGATCCTTGAGGAATCGCCATACTGTTTTCCATAATGGTTGAACTAGTTTACAATCCCACCAACAGTATAAAAGTGTTCCTATTTCTCCACATCCTCTCCAACACCTGTTGTTTCCTGATTTTTTAATGATT
>NW_022291474.1:0-826 GCF_002776525.5 Piliocolobus tephrosceles | reverse complement strand
CCAGTGATGATGAGCATTTTTTCATGTGTCTGTTGGCTGTATGAATGAATTCTTTGGAGAAATGTCTGTTCATATCATTTCCCCACTTTTTGATGGGGTTGTTTTTTTGGTTTTTTCTTGTGTATTTGTTTGAGTTCTTTGTAGATTCTGGAAATTAGCCCTTTGTCAGATGAGTAGATTGCAAAAATTTTCTCCCATTCTGTTGGTTGCCTGTTCACTCTGATGATAGGTTCTTTTGCTGTGCAGAAGCTCTTTAGTTCAATTAGATCCCATTTGTCAATTTTGGCTTTTGCTGCTGTTGCTTTTGGTGTTTTAGACATGAAGTCCTTGCCCATGTCAATGTCCTGAATGGTACTACCTAGATTTTCTTCTAGCGTTTTTATGGTAATAGGTCTAACATTTAAGTCTTTAATCCATCTTGAATTAATCTTCGTATAAGGAGTAAGGAAAGGATAAAGTTTCAGCTTTCTACTTATGGCTAGCCAATTTTCCCAGCACCATTTATGAAATAGGGAATCCTTTCCCCATTTCTTGTTTTTCTCAGGTTTGTCAAAGATCAGATGGCTGTAGATGTGGCATTATTTCTGAGGACTCTGTTCTGTTCCATTGGTCAATATCTCTGTTTTGGTACCAGTACCATGCTGTTTTGGTTACTGTAGCCTTGTAGTATAGTTTGAAGTCAGGTAGCGTGATGCCTCCAGCTTTGTTCTTTTGACTTAGGATTGTCTTGGTAATGCGGGCTCTTTTTTGGTTCCATATGAACTTTAAAGCCGTTTTTTCCAATTCTGTGAAGAAACTCATTGGTAGCTTGATGGGGATGGCATTT
>NW_022291468.1:1806-2664 GCF_002776525.5 Piliocolobus tephrosceles | reverse complement strand
TTTTCGCTTTTTCCATTTTTTTCATTTTTTCCATTTTTTTCATTTTTTTTCAGTTCAACCAAATATTAACCAGTTTCGAGGGAGAGGATGCCAACAATGAGTACCTACTATGGCTGAATAGCGAGTTTGAAGAGTGCTTGTTTAAAAATAAAAACTGTAATAAAATAACATCGAAAAACTGTGTGTTATCCGCTATGGATATGTTACCATATCAAATTATGCCAATTAATTGCATAGATTGTGTTATATATGCATTAAAATATGCAACCCACTCGAAACAACTACTAAAGCAATTAGCTAATATTCAAAATTGTAATAACGAAAAGAATTTAAAATTAATGAATTCCAGTACAGATGTTAGTTTAGTTAGAGAATATCAATTATATGAGCGGGCTTTATCAAAATTAGAAACATCAAAAAAATTAAAAAGTAAAATATTTAATAATCCTTTTAATAATGCTACTAATTTAATTAATTTGATAAATGCAAAAAAAATAGATGATTTTTTTTATGAAATCAATTATGCATTGGTTAATATTATTAAAAAAAGTGTTGTTACATTGTTGAAACCTTTTTACGATGATGAATATTTTCAAAAGCAAAAAAAGTTGTTAGAAGATAAAGGTAAAGATATTACTTCAATTATAGAAAAGTCATTGAATATACATATTAATGGTTATTTATATAAAGAAAAAGAAACTGGTATAGTAATGCGAGAGCAAGACTTTAGTTTATTTTTTTCGGATTTAATTTTACAGCAATGTAAATCATTATTAAAAAATAATACGTTGTTAGTGCAAATCGAAATTGTAAACAATGTTGTTATGTTAAATAGACAACCGTTGGTTGTTTTAAATG
>NW_022291468.1:1217-1706 GCF_002776525.5 Piliocolobus tephrosceles | reverse complement strand
GATGAAAAAAATGATATTAATACTAGCCCTTCTATTGATGCTCTTGATGGTAGTAGTAGTAATAATAATAATAATAATAATAATAATAATAATAATAATAATAATAATAATATACCCGATTTAAATAATAGATTTAATGATGTTATTATTTTTCCCGAAACAGGAGAAAAATTATTAAGATACATTGAATTAGAACTTATTCTAAATCCTTATTTAAAATTTAGAGCCTCTTATTACTTAACAAGTGAAGTCTTATTCAAAAAAAGTATTTATAATGAAGATAAAAGTTTATATGATGTATTTGCATATGTTGATTATCACAATGATAAGTATTCTTTAGCCGAAAAACTTTTTTTTTATTATCAGGGAGGTGCATATGACGACATTAATTCAAATTTCAATGGTGACGTTAGGAAAAGTGGCGGTATGGAAAATGGTGGTATAAAAAATGATGGTGTAAAAAATGATGGTGTAAAAAATGATGGTGTA
>NW_022291468.1:0-1207 GCF_002776525.5 Piliocolobus tephrosceles | reverse complement strand
TGATGGTGTAAAAAATGATGGTGTAAAAAATGATGGTGTAAAAAATGGTCTTAGAAACAATAATAATCGGAATAAAAGCGATAGACGCAAAAACATTAGAGATAAAAACAGGAAAGGTCGCAGTAATAGTGCTCAAAACGATAATAATCTAAATGAAAACGCTAATGGTGACGGTGATTATGATTATGCTGATAATGGTGACGTTCCTAAAAACAACATCAAAATGAATTTCCTAAACCAAACATATAATAACAATGTTGGAGATAATAATAATAATAATGACAATGGGCATGCTAAAAATGCAGAAAATAATAGTGTGCTATCAAATAATCAAAGTAACAAATTAAATGATGTAAAAAAATCTAATACGAAAGCTGATATTATAAAATATTTAAACGATATTTTGGTAAAAGATCAAAGCATTTTTTGTATTATTTTAGTTAAAATAAATCCTGAAAATCAAAAGAAATTTATAAAAACTAAAATTATTAATTTATTATCTATGCCAATTTATTCAGATTCATTATATAAATTTCAATACCATGAAAAAAAAGCAGTTTATGAAGATCTTATTCAATTTTTAGGAGAGTCTTATCGTATTAAAAATAGTAAATTAAAGCGGAGGTCTCATTCATTTGGTTATAAATTAAACAACCGAGATTTGAAGTACATCGAAAAATTATTAGTAGATGAATACAAATTAGTTCAACTAGTTTTCCATAATTCTAGTGTTATACCATTAGAAAAACGACCCGAATATTATACTTCTGCTGAATTGTTTAATTTATTTGAAAATAGAATACATTACCTTGAAAATTGGGAAGGCAGAATTGTGTTTACTAAAAAAATGAATCAAGAAGATATAGTGGGGGGGAATACATCTCAATTGTTGGTACATAAAGGCGAACCAGATAAACGTTGGCTTATAATATGCTATACTCTCATACCTATTTTAATTATTATCATGTTATTCTTTCTTTACACATGTTATGTAGAAGATAAATTTAATATAGCTACTTTTATACGTAATCTCACAAATAAAAAAACCGAAAAAAAAAAAAAAAAAAAAAAAGTTATACCACTTATAATACCAGATATATGACTTTAAAATATATTTCAGCGATAAAAAGACATTCAAAAAGAAAAAGAAACAATATTGATAAAAGAGGATTATATTATCTTTTGCGAGACAAACAAAATCGACATC
>NW_022291467.1:2118-2491 GCF_002776525.5 Piliocolobus tephrosceles | reverse complement strand
CGGATGTCCCTCCTTGTCCCGGGACGCAGGGTTCCGGGCTGGGGCTCGGAAGCCCGGATGTTGCTCCGGGTCCCGGGATTTGGGGTTCCGGGCTGGGGCTGGGAGGCCTGGATGTCGCTCCGGGTTCCAGGCTGGGACTGTGAGGCCCGGATGTCCCTCCTTGTCCCGGGACGCAGGGTTCCGGGCTGGGGCTCGGAAGCCCGGATGTTGCTCCGGGTCCCGGGATTTGGGGTTCCGGGCTGGGGCTGGGAGGCCTGGATGTCGCTCCGGGTTCCAGGCTGGGGCTGGGAGGCCCGGATGTCCCTGCTTGTCCCGGGACGCAGGGCTCCGGGCTGGGGCTGGGAGGCCTGGATGTCGCTCCAGGTTCCAGGCT
>NW_022291467.1:1602-2018 GCF_002776525.5 Piliocolobus tephrosceles | reverse complement strand
CCCGGGACGCAGGGTTCCGGGCTGGGGCTGGGAGGCCCGGATGTCCCTCCTTGTCCCAGGACGCAGGGTTCCGGGCTGGGGCTCAGAGGCCCGGACATCGCTCCGGGTTCCAGGATGAGGCTGGGAGGCCCGGATGTCCTTGTCCCGGGACGCAGGGTTCCAGGCTGGGCCTGGGAGGCCCGGATGTCCCTCCTTGTCTCGGGACGCAGGGTTCCGGGCTGGGCCTGGGAGGCCTGGATGTCGCTCCGGGTTCCAGGCTGGGGCTGTGAGGCCCGGATGTCCCTCCTTGTCTCGGGACGCAGGGTTCCGGGCTGGGCCTGGGAGGCCCGGACGTTGCTCAGGGTCCCGGGACTCAGGATTCCCGACTGGGGATGGAAGACCCGGATGTCCCTGCTTGTCCCGGGACGCAGGGTTCC
>NW_022291467.1:0-1502 GCF_002776525.5 Piliocolobus tephrosceles | reverse complement strand
AGGCCCGGATGTCCCTCCTTGTCCCGGGACGCAGGGTTCCGGGCTGGGGCTGGGAGGCCCGGATGTCCCTCCTTGTTCCGGAACGCAGGGTTCCGGGCTGGGGCTGGGAGGTCCGGATGTCCTTCCTTGTCCCGGGACGCAGGGTTCCGGGCTGGGGCTGGGAGGCCCGGATGTCCCTCCTTGTGCCCGGAAGACCCAGGTGTTCCTCCTTGTCCGGGACGTAGGCGGCCCGCAGGTGGTCACGGCTCCTGTGCAGGTGGCAGTACGGGGTGTCCCCCGGACGCCACCCCATGTGGCAGCCACGTCTCTGCTTCCCAGGGCCGCGGGGAGAGCCCACCGTCCATGATCCCCCAGGGCGGGCCCCGGGCCGTGACCCTCGCGCCCTCTCCCCGCAGAGTGCGACCCGGAGGAGGGCGCGAGCTCGCGCGCCTGGCGGACGTCGCTGCTGATGGCGCTGGGGACGCTGCTGGCCTTGCTCAGTGTCTTCCTCATCTGCAGAAGGTGAGGCCTCCGGGGCCGCCGCGGGGGTCCCTTGTTTCTGGTGCGACCCTGAAAGTTAATCACAGAACCGTCCTGAGCATCATTAGTAGCGTTTTTGCAACCGACTCTCGCTCTTGTGGCCCAGGCTGGGGTGCAGCGGCGCGATCTCGGCTCAGTGCAGCCTCCGCCTCCCGGGTTCAAGCGATCCTCCTGCCTCAGCCTCCCCAGTAGCTGGGATGACAGGCGCCCAGCAACACGACCAGCTAATTTTTGCAGTTTGAGTAGCAATGGGGTTTTGCCATGTTGACCAGGCTGGTCTCGAATTCCTGGACCCAAGTGATCCACCCGTCTCAGCCTCCCAAGGCGTAAGCCACCTCGCCCAGCCTGTTGTTATTATTATTATTATTATTATTATTATTATTATTTATTTATTTTTTTTTTTGAGTCTTGCTCTGCCACCAGGCTGCAGTGCAATGGCACAATCTCGGCTCACTGCAGCCTCCGCCTCCCGGGTTCAAGCGATCCTCCTGCCTCAGCCTCCCGAGTACCTGGGACTACAGGTGTGCAACACTGCACTCAGCTAATTCTTGTATTTTCAGTAGAGACGGGGTTTCACCATGTTGGCCGGGCTGGTCTTGAACTCCTGGCCTCAAGTGATCCCCCTGCCTCAGCCTCCCAAAGGGCTGGGATGACAGGCGTGAGCCACCGCATCTCGCCCCTTCAGAATTCTTCACAAAAGACCTGGGGCCAGGTCCTGTCTGCTGTAGCTGCCGCCTACCAGGTCTGTAGAGCCAAAGCCGAGGGCTCTGGTGGGACCAGGGGTGTCCCCAGGGTGGAGGCGGCAGGGCCGGTCCTCCCCTGCCCTGCCCAGCGGACCTGACCTAGTCAGAGGGAGGAAGGCCCTGCTGTTTGGTCAGGAAGGGGCCTGGGCCAACCTCAAAGCTGTGCACTTGGGCAGGCCCGGATCTGTCATGCAGACTAACTCAGGGTTTTCAGTCACCAGGTGGGTCACCCCAGGCCCT
>NW_022291461.1:3091-4851 GCF_002776525.5 Piliocolobus tephrosceles | reverse complement strand
CTTCTTTGTGGTCTAAGAGGAAAACAAGTGTTTCTGCTGCTGCTTTGGTGAGTACAACTATTCCAAACATTAGGGTCCAGGGCCCATTGTGGGTTCTTGGGTGGGAGGAAAGAAAACAAAGAATAGTCCAAAACCGTGGGCGTTTTTTTATTCAACAAGCTCACCCTTGAAATGCATCCTAAGGCATTGGAACCAATTTGACCCAGAAACCCTAAAAAAGAAGTGGCTTATTATTTTCTGCACTGTGGCCTGGCCCCAATACTCTCTCTCTGATGAGGAAAAATGGCCACCTGAGGGTAGTATAAATTATAATACTATCTTGCAGCTTGACCTTTTATGTAAGAGGAAAGGTAAATGGAGTGAAATACCTTATGTCCAAGCTTTCTTTTCATTGAAGGATAATCCACAACTATGCAAAGCTTGAAATTTACATTCTACAGGAGGACCTCTTAGCTTACCTCCATGTCCTAGCCTCCCTACAGGTCCCCTTCCTATTAATAATGAGCCTCCTGTAATCTCCCTAACCAAGAAGGAAATGAGCAAAGAAATCTCAAAGGGACCACAAAACCCCCCAGGGTATCAGTTATGTCCCCTTCAGGTTGTAGGAGGAGAGGAATTTGGCCCAATTTGGACACGTGACCCCTTCTCTCTCTCTAATTTAAAGCAGATCAAGGTAGACCAGGGGAAGTTTTTAGATGATCCTGATAGGCATGTAGATGTTCCACAGGGTCTAGGGAAAACCTTCAACCTCATGTGGAGAGATGTTAAGCTATTGTTAGATGAGCCTACCAAGAGGAACAGGCCGAAAATGAAAAGCGAGATAAGAGAAAGGCCACAGCCTTAGTCATGGCCCTCAGATAAACAAAGCTTGGTGGTTCAGAGAGGACAGAAAACAGAGCAGGCCAATCACCTGGTAGGGCTTGTTATCAGTGTGGTTTGCAAGGACAGCTTAAAAAAGATTGTCCAATGAGAAACAAGCTGCCCCCTGGCCCATGTCCACTATGCCAAGGCTATCACTGGAAGGTGTACTGCCCCAGAGGACAAAGGTTCTCAGCCAGAAGCCCCCAACCAGGTGATCCAACACTTGCCCAGGGATTGAGGATGCCCTGGGCAAGTGTCAGCTCCTGTCATCACCCTCACTCAGCCCTGGGTAAGTTTAACCACTGAGGGCCAGGAAATTGACTTCTTCCTGGACACTGGTGTGGCATTCTCAGTGTTAATCTCCTGCCCTGGACGGCTTTCCTCAAAGTCCGTTACCATCTGAGGAATCCTGGGACAGCACGTAACCAGGTATTTCTCCCACCCACTCAGTTGTAATTGGGAGAGTTTGCTCTTTTCACCTGCCTTTTTTTATTATGCCTGAAAGTCCCACATCTTTATTAGGGAGGGATATATTCATCAAGGCTGGAGCTATTATCTACATGAATATGGGGAACAAGTTATCCATTTGTTGTTCTCTACTTGAGGAGGGAATCAACCCTGAAGTCTGGGAATTGGAAGGACAATTTGGAAGGACAAAAAATGCCTGCCCAGTCCAAATCAGGCTAAAAAGACCCCACCACTTTTCCTTATCAAAGACATGCCCAGTCCAAATCAGGCTAAAAAGACCCCACCACTTTTCCTTATCAAAGACAATATCCCTTAAGGCCTGAAGCTCATAAAGGATTACAGAATGTTGTTAGACATTTAAAAGGTCAAGGCTTAGTAAGAAAATGCAGCAGTCCCTGCAACACCCCAATTTTAGGAGTACAAAAACCAAG
>NW_022291461.1:546-2991 GCF_002776525.5 Piliocolobus tephrosceles | reverse complement strand
TGGAGACTAGTGCAAGATCTAAGACTCATCAATGAAGCAGTAATTCCTCTATATCTAGCTGTACCCAACCCATATACCATGCTCTCTCAAATACCAGAGGAAGGAGGATGGTTCACTGTTCTGGACCTCAAGGATGCCTTCTTCTGCACTCCCCTGCACTCTGATTCCCAGTTTCTCTTTGCCTTTGAGGATCCCACAGACTACACCTCCCAACTTACATGGACCGTCTTGCCTCAAGGGTTTAGGGATAGGATTCATCTGTTTGGTCAGGCACTGGCCTAAGATCTAGGCCACTTCTCAAGTCCAGGCACTCTGGTCCTTCAGTATGTGGATGATTTACTTTTGGCTACCAGTTCGGAAGCCTCATGCTAGGAGGCTCCTATAGATCTCTTGAACTTTCTAGCTAATCAAGGGTAAAATTTGTCTAAATCAAAGGCCCAGCTCTGCCTACAGCAAGTCAAATATCTAGGCCTAATCTTAGCCAGAGGAACCAGGGCCCTCAGCAAAGAATGAATACAGCCTATATTGACCTGTCCTCACCCTAAGACATAAAAATAGTTCCAGGGGTTCCTTGGGATCACTGGCTTTTGCCAACTATGGATCCCCGGATGCAGCGAGATGGCTAGGCCACTCTATACTCTAATCAAGGAGACCCAGAGGGTAAATATTCATCTAGTAGAATGGGAACCAGAGGCAGAAACAGCCTTCAAAACCTTAAAGCAGGCCCTAGTACAAGCTCTAGCCTTAAGCCTTCCCACAGGACAAAATTTCCCTTTATACATCACAGAGAGAGCGGGACTAGCTCTTGGAGTCCTTACTCAAACTCGAGGGATAAGCCCACAACCAATGGCATACCTAAGTAAGGAAATTTATGTAGTAGCAAAAGGCTGGCCCCACTGTTTATTGGTAGTTGTGGCGGTGGCCACCTTGGTATCAGAGGCCATCAAAATGATACAAGGAAAGGATCTCACCTTTTGGACTACTCATGATATAAATGGCATATTAGGTGCTGAAGGAAATCTATGGCTATCACACAACCACCTGCTTAGATACCAGGCAGTACTCCTTGAGGGACCAGTGCTTCAAATACACATATGTGCAGCCCTCAACCTTGCTACTTTTCTCCCAGAGGATGGGGAACCAATTGAGAATGACTGCCAACAAATTGTAACCCAGACTTATGCTGCCTAAGAGGATCTCTTAGAAGTCCTCTTAGCTAATCATGACGTTAGCCTGTATACTGATGGAAGTTCACTTGTGCAGAATGTGATACGCAGGGCAGGTTATGCCATAGTTAGTGATGTAACAGTACTTGAAAGTAAGCCTCTTCCTCTGGGGACCAGTGGCCAGTTATCAGAACTAGTGGCACTTACCTGAGTCTTAGAACTGGCAAAGGAAAAAAGAATAAATGTGTATACAGACAGTATGTATGCTTATCTAATCCTGCATGACCATGCTGCAATATGGAAAGAAAGGCAGTTCCTAACCTCTTGGAGAATCCCCATTAAATACCATGAGGAAATCATGGAATTATCGTACGCAGTGCAAAAACCCAAAGAGGTGACAGTCTTACACTGATGAAACCATCAAAAAAGTGAAGGAGAAAAGGTAGAAGGAAACCATCAGGCAGCCGCTGAGGCCAAAATTGCTGCCAGGTGGAACATCCCATTAGCAATACCTATAGAAACATCCTTGGTACGGAACAACCCTCTCCAAGAGATTAAGCCCCAGTATTCCCCGACTGAAACAGAATGGGACTTTCATGGGGGCACCGTTTTCTCCCCTCTGGGTGGTTAACAACAGAAGAGAGAAAGGTACTCATACCTGAAGCCAGCCAATGAAAAATACTTGAGACCCTCTACCTAACTTTTCATATGGGTGTTGAGAGCACTCCTCAAATGACCAAATTCCTATTTACAGGGACAAAGCTCCTCCGGACATCCGACAAGTAGTCAGAGCCTGTTAGGTGTGCCAAAGGAATAATCCCTTGGTTCATCATAAGGCCCCTCTGAGGGAACAAAGAATAGGGCACTATCCCAGAGAGGACTGGCAGTTGGACTTTACCCATATGCCTAACTCAAGGGGATTTCAATACTGGTTGGTCTGTGTTGATACCTTTACAAATCGGATAGAAGCCTTCCCCTGCAAGACAGAGAAGTCTCAGGAAGTGGTTAAAGTCCTAATTCATGAAATAATTCCTAAATATGGGCTTCCCCAAAGCTTACAAAGTGACAATGGTCTGGCTTTTAAAGCCAAGGTAACTCTGGGAATTTCCAAGGTACTAGGGATACAATATTACCTTCACTGTGCCTGGGCGCCACAATCCTCAGGGAAGTCCAGAAGGCAAATGAAACCCTCAAGAGGCACTTAAGGAAACTAACCCAAGGAATTAATCTCCCATGGCTTACTCTCTTGTCCATGGCATTGTTGAGAATACAAACTTCT
>NW_022291461.1:0-446 GCF_002776525.5 Piliocolobus tephrosceles | reverse complement strand
CCTAACTCAAGGGGATTTCAATACTGGTTGGTCTGTGTTGATACCTTTACAAATCGGATAGAAGCCTTCCCCTGCAAGACAGAGAAGTCTCAGGAAGTGGTTAAAGTCCTAATTCATGAAATAATTCCTAAATATGGGCTTCCCCAAAGCTTACAAAGTGACAATGGTCTGACTTTTAATGCCAAGGTAACTCTGGGAATTTCCAAGGCACTAGGGATACAATATTACCTTCACTGTGCCTGGGGGCCACAATCCTCAGGGAAGTCCAGAAGGCAAATGAAACCCTCAAGAGGCACTTAAGGAAACTAACCCAAGGAATTAATCTCCCATGGCTTACTCTCTTGTCCATGGCATTGTTGAGAATACAAACTTCTCCTCACAAAATGGCGTTCAGTCCATACGAAATACTATATGGATGACCTTTCTCACAAATGACTTCCTACTTG
>NW_022291459.1:1133-2159 GCF_002776525.5 Piliocolobus tephrosceles | reverse complement strand
TTTTTTCATAATTTAATTTTTTTTTTTTTTTGCATGTAACAATGGTATATCAATGTAACTACGTAAATAAAATATAATTAAGTGTTTCTGTATGTAGATGAAAATGTTTGTTAACATAAATAATCATGAATAAGAAGTTAATCATATGTTTTTTTTGTATATTTAGTGAGATTTTTAAAAAAATACAATTACAATATATTTTAGTACATATTTATGTATATATATATATATACATATATGTGTTCTTAATTTAAATCTATAAATTTTATGAAAGTGGTTTGTTTTATAAAATGATACAAAAGAGATATACACGTATATATATTATATATATATATATATAATTTATATAAAAATTAATGTCAAGTTTTAAATATAATGAAAGACATAAAATTAAAAATTCACTAAATAAAAAAAAAAAAAAAATAAGTAAAAAAGCATAATATTATTACTTAAGTTTATAATTACATTGTAAGTATTATGTCATATGCATCTAATTAAATTATTAATAGCCATTAATATATATACCTGTACACAAATATATATGTGTGTTTATATATATCTCACAGACTTCATTATAAATATAATTTTTTATAACATTTTTTTTAACATTACGTTAATGTTAAAAAATTGGCATGTATATATATATATATATATGTATATACTAGGTGTGCTTACAAGTTCATAAGTGCTTGAAATATGTTAAATAAATTTTTTTATACATGTGAATTAAAAATTATAAAACATATGTATGTATGCATATATATATATATATATATCTTAAGACAACATGAAAACTTTATTAAAAATAGTTTTGTATAAATATATTAAAAAAGCATATATAACACAAATAAAACTCTAGAGGAAGCCAAAATATAATTTTTAGCAATATATTGATGTAATGAAAAAAAATTAAAACTTTTGAATGTAGAATATCGCTATTTGTATTACATATATATATATTTATATTTAAAAACAATGACATATAATTTCTTTTTCGAACTTTTTCATAAATGGTTTAGTGATATT
>NW_022291459.1:605-1033 GCF_002776525.5 Piliocolobus tephrosceles | reverse complement strand
TATAGATGTACTTATTAATTGCTTACACACATTTGTATATATTTTTCATATAGCAGATTCGTAGACAATGAATAAATACATAATTCATAAAAAATATTATATGATATAAATAATTACATAAATAAAGTAATAAACTTTAAAGAAATTAAAAAAAAAAAAGTAATATTAAATGAAATGTATTAATATTTATGTATATGAACATGTATGTATATATCATATAATTGTAAACACTTGTATAACTTTATGATAAAATGAATATAAAGTTATGATGTAATGATTTATAATCTACATGATTAATTCACATCTAATATATCTTTACTTTAACATTTAAGTTTTTATGTTATAAAAAATGATAAAATAATATAAACAAAGGTTTAAGACATTTATTTTACTTTACTATAAACGATATATTTTATTTCACGAGATAA
>NW_022291459.1:0-505 GCF_002776525.5 Piliocolobus tephrosceles | reverse complement strand
ACAATGTGAAGAAATAATAAAATTAAATAACATATTTTTTCAAAATTGAGAAATGCAGGTTTAGCAGTATGTTGTTACAATAATATTATTAACTGTATATATAATACATATGTGTGTGCACATAGTTAATTTAATATATAAGTATATATAATTACTGATTGAATTCTTAAAAATATGTATACATATGTGTATATAACTATGTTGGTATATATACAATCGTGCTTTTTTAAATTTAATTATAAAAAAATTAACACACGCAAAATATTCTTAACTTTAATTAAAACGTTTCAAGTCAGTAAAAAAATACTTTTAAACGATTTTAAAACTATCGCGAAAAGTTTATGAAATATTAACAATGCGTAGATATATCTAAGTAAAGCTTAAAAACAAATAATAAAAAAAAATATATATATTATACCGTACAATATTATATTATTCAACTTCTTAGGCAATATGTCTTTACAATAAATGTTTTTTATATAGATATGTATATAATAGGCCGTGG
>NW_022291457.1:4108-5097 GCF_002776525.5 Piliocolobus tephrosceles | reverse complement strand
CCAACATGGCACATGTATACATATGTAACCTGCACGTTATGCACATGTACCCTAGAACTTAAAGTATAATAATAAAAAAAAAATGATAAAGGGAATATCACCACTGACTCACAGAAATACAAACTACCATCAGAGAATACTATAAACACCTTTACACAAATAAACTAGAAAATCTAGAAGACATGGATAAATTCCTGGACACATACACCCTCCCGAGACTAAACCAGAAAGAAGTGGAATCCCTGAATAGATCAATAACAAGTCCTGAAATTGAGATAACGACTAATAGCCTACCAACCAAAAAAAGCCCAGGACCAGAGGGATTCACAGCCGAATTCTACCAGAGGTACAAAAAGGAGCTAGTACCATTCCTTCTGAAACTATTCCAAAGAATAGAAAAAGAGGGTATCCTCCCTAACTCATTTTAGGAGGCTAGCATCATCCTGATACCAAAACCTGGCAGTAACATACCAAAAAAGAAAATTTTAGGCCAATATCCCTGATGAACATCAATGCGAAAATCCTCAATAAAATACTGGCAACCTGAATCCTGCAGTGCACAAAACCTTATCCACCATGATCAAGTCGGCTTCATCCCTGGGATGCAAGGCTGGTTCAACATACGCAAATCAATAAATGTAATCCACTACATAAACAGAACCAATGATAAAAAACACGTGATTGGCCGGGCGCGGTGTCTCAAGCCTGTAATCCCAGCACTTTGGGAGGCCGAGACGGGAGGATCATGAGGTCAGGAGATCGAGACCATCCTGGCTAACACGGTGAAACCCCGTCTCTACTAAAAAATACAAAAAACTAGCCGGGTGAGGTGGCCGGCGCCTGTAGTCCCAGCTACTCCGGAGGAGGCAGGAGAATGGTGTAAACCCGGGAGGTGGAGCTTGCAGTGAGCTGAGATCTGGCCACTGCACTCCAGCCTGGGCGGCAGAGCGAGACTCCGTCTCAAAACACACACACACACACACACACAC
>NW_022291457.1:902-4008 GCF_002776525.5 Piliocolobus tephrosceles | reverse complement strand
AATAAGAGCTATTTATGACAAACCCACAGCCAATATCATACTGAATGAGCAAAAGCTGGAAGCATTCCCTTTGGCAAACAGCACAAGACAAAGATGCGCTCACTCTCCTCTCCTATTTAACATATAGTATTGGAAGTTCTGGCCAGGGCAATCAGGCAAGAGAATGTAATAAAAGTGTACACATAGGAAGAGAGGGGGTCAAATTGTCTCTGCTTGCAGATAACATAATTATATATTTAGAAAATACCATTATCTCAGTCCAAAATCTCCTTAAGTTGAGAAGCAACTTCAGCTAAGTCTCAGGATACAAAACCAATGTGCAAAAATCACAAACATTCCTATACACCAATAATAGGAAAACAGAGAGTCAAATCATAAGGGAACTCCTATTCACAATTGCTACAAAGAGAACAAAATACCTAGGAATACAACTTACAAGCGATGTGAAGGATCTCTTCAAGGAGATCTACAAACTGCTGCTCAAGGACATAAGAGAGGGCAAAAACAAATGGAAAAACATTCCATGCTTGTGGATAGGAACAATAAATATTGTGAAAATGGCCATATGGCCCAAAGTAATTTATAGATTCAATGCTATCCCCATCAAGCTACCATTGACTTTCTTCACAGAGTTAGAAAAACTACTTTAAATTTCATATGGAACAAAAAAAGAGCCCATATAACAAAAAAAACCCCAAAGCAAAAAAATAAAAATAAAAATAAAAGGCTGGAGGCATCACGATTTCTGACTTCAAACTATACCTCAAGGTTACAGTAACCAAAACAGCATGGTACTGGTACCAAACGGAACAAAACAGAGGTCTCAGAAAAAACACAACACATCTGCAACCATCTGATCTTTGACAAACCTGACAAAAGCAATGGAGAAAATATTCCCTACTTAATAAATGGGTTGGGAAAACCAACTAGCCATATGCAGAAAACTGAAATTCCTTATACCTTATAGGAAAATTAACTCAAAATGGATTCAAGACTTAAATGTAAGACTTAAAACCATGAAAACCCTAGAAGAAAACCTAGGTAATACCATTCAGGACACAGGCACAGACAAAGATTTCATGACTAAAACACCAAAACCAATGGCAACAAAAGCCAAAACAGACAAATGGGATCTAATTAAACTAAAGAGCTTCTGTACAGCAAAAGAAACTATCATCAGAGTGAAAAGGCAACCTACAGAATGGGAGAAATTTTTTTCAATCTACCTGTCTGTCAAAGGGCTAATATCCAGAATCTACAAGGAACTTAAACAAATTTACATGAAAAAAACAAACAACCTTGTCAAAAAGTGGGCAAAGGATATGAACAGACACTTCTCAGAAAAAGACATTTATGAGGCCAACAAACATACAAAAAAAAGCGCATAATCACTGGTCATTAGAGAAATGCAAATCAAAACCACAATGAGATACTGTCTCATACCAGTTAGAATAGCAATCATTAAAAAGTCAGGACACAGCAGATGCTGGAGAAGATGTGGAGAAATAGGAATACTTTTACACTGTTGGTGGGGGTGTAAATTAGTTCAACCATTGTGAAAGACAGTGTAGTAATTCCTCAAGGATCTAGAACCAGAAATACCACTTGATCCAGCAATCCCATTACTGGGTATATACCCAAAGGATTACAAATCATGCTACTATAAAAACACATGCACATGTACGTTTATTGCAGCACTATTTACAATAGCAAAGACCTGGAACCAACCCAAATGCTCATCAATGATAGACTGGATGAAAAAAAATGTGGCACATATACACCATGAAATACTATGCAGCCATAAAAAAGGATGAGTTCATGTCCTTTGCAAGGACATGGATGAAGCTGGAAGTCATCATTCTCAGCAAACTAACAAAGGAACAGAAAACCAAACACTGCATGTTCTCACTCATAAGTGGGAGTTGAACTATGAGAACACATGGACACAGAGAGGGGAACATCAGACACCGGGCTTGTCAGGGGGTGGGGGGCTAGGGGAGGGATAGCATTAGGAAAAATAACTAATGTAGATGATGTGTTG
The DNA here is from genome assembly GCF_002776525.5 of Piliocolobus tephrosceles. Lineage (NCBI taxonomy): Eukaryota > Metazoa > Chordata > Mammalia > Primates > Cercopithecidae > Piliocolobus > Piliocolobus tephrosceles. Next base: position 1,967 of record NW_022291457.1, on the reverse strand, counting down.
ATGGGTGCAGACAACCACCATGGCACGTGTATACTCATGTAACAAACCTGCACAGTGTGCACATGTATCCCAGAACTTAAAATATAATTTAAAAAATTAAAAAAAGAAAACAAAACCTATACTTTGTATGATTTTAATACTTTTAAATGTATTCAGAATTGTTTTGTGGTGTAAGATATAATCTATAATGAAGAGTGTTCATATGCACTTGAGAAGAGTGCACATTCTGCTGTTGGAAAAGATTTTAAGTTGAAGATTAATGTTTGATACAATTTTGATAAGGAAGGAAAGTGAGGTGGGAAAGGAGTTTTTGCTGCCCATATAATAAATAGGAGAGATAATATGAACAAAGATGTGGACACAAGAAATAGGAACATAGATAATGGGACATAAGTAAACTGCTTTGACTAGAAATTGAGACAACAAATAGGTGAGCAAGAGAAAATATACCTGTAAATGAAGGGTAAAGAAGTTTGAGAATTGACTGGAATTGTCATATAGAAATTTAGATAATTTTCTGCACTCAGTACTGAATTGTGAACTGTAGCAAAAGCAGTATTTTAAGAAAATTACTCTGAACAGTAATTTTCATTAAATTTTACATGAAGGCAAATACAAAAGTAAAGGCGATTGCAATATTCCTGAAATGAGAGTATTTCACTCCAACAAAATTGTGGTATTTTTGATATCTTATTGCAGAGTTAATGAAAAGTATTAAGAAAAAATTATTGAGAATTTATTTCCAAGCAAGGAAAAATAAGTCTTATGGACTGAGCCCTAGCAGGGTGAGAGGAAAGGAGAAGGCAAATACAAACTCTAGTTCACTACATTATAACAGCTGGAGATTAGTAGCTTTGGAAACAAAACAATTCAACTTAATTCATGTGATGTGAAGTGAAGGTGGTAAGGCCAGCCAGTTCTGCTTTCCAGTTCCAGGCCACTTCCGCTAGAATGTAGAAACAGAATAAATCTGAGTCTCTAGAATTTTAGGTACACTGAACTATTCAGAAAGTAGCTAAGGAATTAGTTGGAATTACATCTCTCAAGTATGCTGCTTAAAACACA
>NW_022291457.1:0-802 GCF_002776525.5 Piliocolobus tephrosceles | reverse complement strand
ATAAATATTCTATGCTATGCTCCTATTAAAAATTAATTATAAATAAATTATTACTTGAGTGTTTCTTTTCCTCTGGACGATTGGCTTATTATAAAATTTATTGCCAAATATTCAAAGAATGCCACTCTTCCCTGATGAGTAACCTGAGTCATTTCTGCCTTCTCTATCCCAGATGATCTTGGATAGAGTCTTTCCATAGAGAGTTTCATGAGCATGGCATTTAACCCTGTGATTAAAACCATTAAAAATAATTTGAGCTTTCTTGCTTAATTGATTGTACTATATATTATTATTGTAAATGTCACTACCTTCACTTTAAATCAGTTAAGAAATTAGAGGAAATTATGGATGATATCTTAGACCACAACATATTTAAAACAAAGCCAGTAAGTGACAGAGGGAGGAAGGGAAGAAAGGAAAGGAGTAAGGGAGGGAGAAAGGAAGAGAGGGAGGGAAGGAAAAAAGGAAGGAAGGAAGGAAGGAAGGATAAGGAGGGAGGAAGGGAAAGAAGGAGGGAAAAAAAGAAGGAAAGAAGAAAGAGAAGTAGAAATAATTTTTTAACTCTCTTTTGACATAGGGTTGTCTCTTTCCTATTTTTATTAGTATGGTTCTTACTTAAAAAAATGACAAATTTTTTTGTAAGGATAGAATCCAATGTGGAACCTGAGTATAGGCCCAAATCTATTTCTATTGACATGGAAGTGGTTTTCTTCAGTTTAAAGTTGATTAGAGTTTAATCAAATAATTGATTAGACACAATTTATTTAGGTATCCAGAAAAAACAAACCAAACCAAAAAAAAA
>NW_022291456.1:1805-3321 GCF_002776525.5 Piliocolobus tephrosceles | reverse complement strand
CTTCCTAGCCTCGATGGTCTTTACATTTTGGCATGTTTTTGCAATGGCTGGTACCGGTTGTTCCTTTCCATGTTTAAGGCTTCCTTCATGGTCTTTTGTAAGGCAGGCCTGGTGGTGACAAAATCTCTAAGCATTTGCTTATCTGTAAAGAATTTTATTTCTCCTTCACTTATGAAACTTTGTTTGGCTGGATATGAAATTCTCTGTTTAAAATCCTTTTCTTTAAGAACTTTGAATATTGGTCCCCACTCTTTTCTGGCTTGTAGAGTTTCTGCTGAGAGATCTGCTGTCAGTCTGATGGGCTTCCCTTTGTGGGTAACCCGACCTTTCTCTCTGGCTGCCCTTAAGATTTTTTCCTTCATTTCAACTTTGGTGAATCTGGCAATTATGTGTCTTGGAGTTGCTCTTCTGGAGGAGTATCTTTCTGGTGTTTTCTGTATTTCCTGAATTTGAATGTTGGCCTGCCCTACTAGGTTGCGGAAGTTCTCCTGGATGATATCCTGAAGAGTGTTTTCCAATTTGTTTCCATTTTCCCCCTCACTTTCAGGCACCCCAATCAGATGTAGATTTGGTCTTTTTACATAATCCCATACTTCTTGCACGCTTTGTCCATTTCTTTTTCTTCTGTTTTCTTTTGGTTTCTTTTCTCACTTCATTTCATTCATTGGATGCTCAATTGCTGATACTCTTTCTTCCTGTTGATTGAGTCAGTTACTGAAGCTTGTGCATTTGTCACGTATTGTGCATGTGTCATGGTTTTCATGTCTGTCATTTCGTTTATGACCTTCTCTGCATTAACTAGTCTAGCTGTCAATTCTTCCACTCTTTTTTCAAGATTTTTAATTTCTTTGCACTGGGTATGTAATTACTCCTTTAGCTCTGAGAGATTTGATGGACTGAAGCCTTCTTCTCTCATCTCGTCAAAGTCATTCTCTGACGAACTTTGATCCGTTGCTGGCAATGGGCTGTGCTCCTTTGCAGGGGGAGATGCGCTCTAATTTTTTGAATTTCCAGCTTTTCTGCCCTGCTTTTTCCCCATCTTTGTGGTTTTATCTGTCACTGGTCTTTGATGATGGTGATGTACTGATGGGGTTTTGGTATAGGACTCCTTCCTGTTTGATAGTTTTCCTTCTGACAGTCAGGACCCTCAGCTATAGGTTTGTTGAAGATTGCTTGAGGTCCACTACAGACACTGTTTGTCTGGGTATCAGCAGCAGAGGTTCAGAAGATAAAATATTGCGAATAGCGAGTGCACCTGTCTCATTCTTGCTTTGGAAGCTTCCTCTCAGGGGTGTACTCCACTGTGTGAGGTGTGGGGTGTGGGTGTGCCCCTAGTGGGGTTTGTCTCCCAGTTAGGCTACTCAGGGGTCAGGGACCCACTTGAACAGGCAGCCTGCTCCTTCTCAGATCTCAACCTCAGTGTTGGGAGATCCACTCTCTCTTGAAAACTGTCAGACCGAGTCGTTTGCGTCTGCACAGGCCTCTGCTGCTTCCCCTGTTATTTTTTAGCTGCGCC
>NW_022291456.1:173-1705 GCF_002776525.5 Piliocolobus tephrosceles | reverse complement strand
CCCCTGTTATTTTTTAGCTGCGCCCTGTACCCAGAGGCGGAGTCTACTACAGGCAGGTTTCCTTGAGCTGCTGTGATCTCCACCCAGTTCGAGCTTCCCAGTGGCTTTGTTTACCTACTTAAGCCTCAGCAATGACGGGCGCCCCTCCCCCAGCCTCGCTGCTGCCTTGCAGTTAGATTGCCACAGACTGCAGTGTTAGCAAGGAGGGAGGCTCTGTGGGCGTGGGACCCTCCCGGCCAGGTATGGGATATATTCTCCTGGTGTGCTGGTGTGCTTACAGCTCAGTATTGGGGTGGGAGTTACCCGATTTTCCAGGTGTTGTGTGTCTCAGTTCCCCTGGCTAGGAAAAGGGACTCCCTTCCCCCCTTGGGCTTCCCAGGTGAGGCGATGCCTCGCCCTGCTTCAGCTCTCGCTGGTCAGGCTGCAGCAGCTGACCAGCACCCATTGTCCGGCACTCCCGAGTGAGATGACCCCAGTACCTCAGTTGAAAATGGAGAAATCACCACTCTTCTGTGTCACTCGCACTGGGAGATGGAGACTGGAGCTGTTCCTATTCGGCCATCTTAACATAGTTTCTTTCTACCTGGCAAAGTTAATAACAGAATTAGAGTGCTGGAGTCTAAGACCAGGGATAATCACTTAGCTGGTCCTTGTCCTCATTTGCCATTGTATCCAGAATCACGTGGCTCCTACTAATTTGGGAGAGTTTTGTTCACAGGCTCCAAGGGAAATATCGATTATCTTTTAACGAAAATATTCAGTGTTCTTTGGTGGATTCACACACGAGGAAAAAATTCTTGAAAATTAATCATCTCTTAATAATGTGACCAATCATCCCTAAATTATCTATTTTTTTGGTTTAGTTTTTATCCTTATATTTGCATGCTTCATTTTCTTAAGTGATACATGTCCATATATATATCTATATAGTTCTGTCATTAACAGGTTCCGCAGTTTAGTGTTTATCAACATGAAAATGGCATGATTCTCTTGGATCCAATTGGCTAGACATAGCTCATCCAATCAGAAAAGGTCACTTTTGTATGACACTAACAGAAAAGTTGTTTGACGTTTAAGTGTGAACAACTATTGAGTTGGGAATTTACTGATTAATGAACATATCATTCCCTTTGTCATAATTTCTTAATGGATTAATACTAGCTCCAGAAAAATGTTGCAAATGTTTATCAGAATGTATTCTGCTTCTTATCAAATCTCCAGCCTTCTTGTGGCTTTGTTGCAGACTCCTTTCTTTCTGTTTCTATTCATACTCTGGTCCAGCTGAGGTAGGAGATAAGCAGGACTTATTTTCCCATCCTGCTAACTCAAACAAGATGTAGGAAAGAAACTGCCCCAAATCAGCTAGGACCAAAATAGTGACAAAAGCGACCTTTAGTTGACCTAACTGCCTATTTACTTTATTTTTTTTTCAATTTATTTATTTATTTTTTTTTGAGACGGAGTCTCGCTCTGTCGCCCAGGCTGGAGTGCAGTGGCCGGATCTCAGCTCACTGCAAGCTCCACCTCCTGAG
>NW_022291456.1:0-73 GCF_002776525.5 Piliocolobus tephrosceles | reverse complement strand
TTTTTTGAGACGGAGTCTCGCTCTGCCGCCCAGGCTGGAGTGCAGTGGCCGGATCTCAGCTCACTGCAAGCTC
>NW_022291454.1:1825-2161 GCF_002776525.5 Piliocolobus tephrosceles | reverse complement strand
GTTGTCTTGGATTCTGCAAAGTGATATTTGGGAGCTCATTGAGGGCTATGGGGAAAAAGGATATATCCTCAGAAAGAAAGTGGCAAGAAGCATTCTGAGAAACTGCATTGCTATGTGTGAGTGCAACTCACAGAGTTACCCGTTTCTCTTCAGCTTTCAGTTTGCTAAGACGGTTCGCTAGGAATCTGCAATGGGATTCTTCTTAGCGCAATGAAGCTTACGGTGACGAAGCAAGTGTCCTCAGAGGAAAACTGGAAAGAAGCTTTCAGAGAAAGTTCTCTGTGCTGTGTGAATTCAGCTCACAGAGTTACACTTATGTTTCACGGAGCAGGCCAC
>NW_022291454.1:443-1725 GCF_002776525.5 Piliocolobus tephrosceles | reverse complement strand
TTCTCTTTTGGAAGGCTTTGAGGCTTACGCTGATAAAGGAAATATCATCAGTTAAAAACGGGAAAGAAGCTTTCTGAGAAACTTCTTTGTGATCTGTGAATTCGTCTCACAGAGTTATATCTTTGTCCTCAGGAAGCAGTTTGCTAAAACTGTTTTCCTAGAATCTACAAGGTGATATTTGGGAGCCAATAGGGGCCCATGGTGAAAAAGGAAATATCATCACCTAATAACTAGAGAGAAGATTTCTGAGAGATTCCTTTCTGATATGTGACTTCATCACACAGAGTTCCACACACTGCTTCTTGGCAGAGTTTCCTAAGAATGTTGTCTTGGATTCTGCAAAGTGATATTTGGGAGCTCATTGAGGGCTATGGGGAAAAAGGATATAGCCTCAGAAAGAAAGTGGCAAGAAGCATTCTGAGAAACTGCATTGCTATGTGTGAGTGCAACTCACAGAGTTACCCGTTTCTCTTCAGCTTTCAGTTTGCTAAGACAGTTTGCTTGGAATCTGCAATGGGATTCTTCTTAGCGCAATGAAGCTTACCGTGACGAAGCAATGTCCTCAGAGGAAACCGGGAAAGAAGCTTTCTTAGAAACTTCTCTGTGCTGTGTGAATATATCTCACAGAGTTACACTTAAGTTTCATGGAGCAGGCCACGAACACTGTCTTTGGGGAAACTGCGAAGTTCTCTTTTGGAAGGCTTTGAGGCTTACACAGATAAAGGAAATATCATCAGTTAAAAACGGGAAAGAAGCTTTCTGAGAAACTTCTTTGTGATCTGTGAATTCGTCTCACAGAGGTACATCTTTCTCCTCAGGAAGCAGTTTGCTAAAACTGTTTTCCTAGAATCTACAAGGTGATATTTGGGAGCCAATAGGGGCCCATGGTGAAAAAGGAAATGTCATCACCTAATAACTAGAGGGAAGCTTTCTGAGAGATTCCTTTCTGATATGTGACTTCATCACACAGAGTTCCACACACTGCTTCTTGTAGAGTTTGCTAAGACTGTTGTCTTGGATTCTGCAAAGTGATATTTGGGAGCTCATTGAGGGCTATGGGGAAAAAGGTTATATCCTCAGACAGAAAGTGGCAAGAAGCATTCTGAGAATCTGCATTGCTATGTGTGAGTGCAACTCACAGAGTTACCTGTTTCTCTTCAGCTTTCAGTTTGCTAAGACAATTCGCTTGGAATCTGCAATGGGATTCTTCTTAGCGCAATGAAGCTTACGGTGACAAAGCAAGTGTCCTCAGAGGAAACCGGGAAAGAAGCTTTCTTAGAAA
>NW_022291454.1:0-343 GCF_002776525.5 Piliocolobus tephrosceles | reverse complement strand
GTGTGAATATATCTCACAGAGTTACACTTAAGTTTCATGGAGCAGGCCACTAACACTGTCTTTGGGGAAACTGCGAAGTTCTCTTTTGGAAGGCTTTGAGGCTTACGCTGATAAAGGAAATATCATCAGTTAAACACGGGAAAGAAACTTTCTGAGAAACTTCTTTGTGATCTTTGAATTCGTCTCACAGACTTACATCTTTTTCCTCAGGAAGCAGTTTGCTAAAACTGTTTTCCTAGAATCTACAAGGTGATATTTGGGAACCAATAGGGGCCCATGGTGAAAAAGGAAATATCATCACCTAATAACTAGAGGGAAGCTTTCTGAGAGATTCCTTTCTGAT
>NW_022291453.1:1673-2547 GCF_002776525.5 Piliocolobus tephrosceles | reverse complement strand
AGATTGCTTTCTGATATGTGACTTCATCACACAGAGTTCCACACTTCTCATCTTGGAGCAGTTTGCTAACACTGTTGTTTTGGAATCTGCAAAGAGATAGTTGGGAGCCCTTTGGGACCCATTGTGAAAAAGCATATATCCACAGATAATAACTAGAGAGAAACTTTCTGAGAGATTGCTTTCTGATGTGTGACTTCATCACACAGAGTTCCACCATTCCCTTCTTGAAACTGGTTGCTAACACTATTGCCGTGGATTCTGCAAAGTGATATTTGGGAGGTCATTGTGTGCTATGGTGAAAAAGGAAATCTCCTCAGATCAAAACTGGAAAGAATCCTTCTGAGAATCTGCATTGCGATGTGTCAATGCAACTCACAGCGTTACACGTTTCTCTACAGTGATCAGTTTGCTAACACAGTTTTCTGGAAATCTGCAATGGGATACTTCTTAGCGCAAGAAGCTCATGCTGACAAAGGAAAGATCCTCAGATGAAAACTAGAAAGAAGCTTTCTTAGAAACTCCTTGGTGATGTGTGAATTCATCTCACAGAGTTACACTTTTGTATAGTGGAGCAGTGCATTAACACTCTCTTTGAATAAGCTGAGAAGGGCTATTTTGGATCACATTGAGGCCTATGCTGGTAAAGGAAGTATCATCAGTTTAAAACGTGTAAGAAGCTTTCTGAGAAACTGCTTTGAGATCTGTGAATTCATCTCATAGTGTTAGAACTTAGTGTTCAGGAAGCAGTTTCCTAACACTCTTTTTGTGGAAACCCAAAGTGATATTTTTGAGCCCATTGGGGCCCATGGTGAAAAAGACTTATCATAAGATAATAACTAGAGAGAAGCTTTCTGAGAGATTGCTTTCTGATGTG
>NW_022291453.1:1318-1663 GCF_002776525.5 Piliocolobus tephrosceles | reverse complement strand
TAGAGAGAAGCTTTCTGAGAGATTGCTTTCTGATGTGTGACTTCATCGCACAGAGTTCCACCGTTCCCTTCTTCAAACAGTTTGCTAACACTATTGCCGTGGATTCTGCACAGTGATATTTGGGAGCTCATTGAGGGCTATGATGCAAAAGGAAATCTCCTCAGATCAAAACTGGAAAGAAGTCTTCTGAGAAACTGCATTGCGATGTGTCAATGCAACTCACAGAGTTACACGTTTCTCTACAGTGTTCAGTTTACTATCACAGTTTTCTGGAAATCTGCAATGGGATACTTCTTAGCGCAAGGAAGCTCATGCTGACAAAGGAAAGATCCTCAGATGAAAACT
>NW_022291453.1:0-1218 GCF_002776525.5 Piliocolobus tephrosceles | reverse complement strand
ATCGCATGGAGGCGTGGGCTGATAAAGGAAATATCATCAGTTAAAAACGAGAGAGAAGCTTTGTGAGAAATTTCTTTGTGATCTGTGAATTCATCTCACCAATTATATCTTATTCCTCAGGAAGCAGTGTGCTAGCACTCTTTTGGTGGAATCCGTAAAGTGATATTTGGGAGCCAATTCGGGCCCACTGTGAAAATGGAATTATCCTCACATAACAACTAGAGAATGGCTTTTCTGATAGTTTGGTAACACTGTTGCTGTGGATCCTGCAATGTGATATTTGGGAGCTCATTGAGGGCTATGGTGAGAAAGGATATATCCTCACACAGAAACTGGAAAGAAGCCTTCTGAGAAACTGCATTGTGTTGTGTGAAGGCAACTCACAGAGTTACACGTTTCACTACAGTGTTCACTTACTATCAAAGTTTTCTGGAAATCTGCAATGGGTTACTTCTTAGAGCAAGGAAGCTCACGCTGACAAAGGAAAGATCCTCAGATGAAAACTACAAAGAAGCTTTCTTAGAAACTCCTTGGTGATGTGTGAATTCATCTCACAGAGTTACACATATGTTTAGTGGAGCAATGCATTAACACTGTCTTTGAGTAAGCTGAGAAGGGCTACTTTGGATCACATTGAGGCCTATGCTGGTAAAGGAAATATCATCAGTGTAAAACGTGAAAGAAGCCGTCTGTGAAACTTCTTTTTGATCTGTGAATTCATCTCACAGAGTTACAACTTAGTGCTCAGGAAGCAGATTGCTAACCCTCTTTTTGTGGCACCTGCAAAGTGATATTTGTGAGCAAATTGGGGCCCATGGTGAAAAAGGACTTCTCTTTCGAAAACAACTAGAGAGAAGCTTTCTGATAGACTACTTTCTGATGTGTGACTTCATCACATAGAGTTGCACTTTTGCCATCTTGGAGCAGTTTGCTAACACTGTTGTGTTGGAATCTGTAAAGTGATTTTTGAGAGCCCATTGTGGCCCATTGTGAAAAAGGATATATCCACAGATAATAACTAGAGAGAAGGTTTCTGAGAGATTGCTTTCATTTTTTTTTTATTTTTTATTATACTTTAAGTTTTAGGGTACATGTGCATAACGTGCAGGTTTGTTACATATGTATACTTGTGCCATGTTGGTGTGCTGCACCCATCAACTCCTCAGCACCAATCAATTCATCGTTTATATATATCAGGTATAACTCCCCAATGCAATC
>NW_022291452.1:1394-1710 GCF_002776525.5 Piliocolobus tephrosceles | reverse complement strand
AATACACAGAGGTAAAACTGTAGGCTTGCTTTAGATACAGTCACAGGGGTTTGCTGTGATGAGTTTTTTATGTAATAAGGGGGAAATATACCTTAATTAATAGGCATACATGCTCATTTTTCTCCCTCGTACACATTTTTAGTCGTTGTCCAGGCATTGTGATACTTATGTAAACAGTATGCGATATCTTAGGTAGGAATCAGAATTTTAAGGTAAGAATACTCAGAGTTATATATTTTTCAAACTTTCAAACTGGACATTTTACATGTCCATTATAAAACTGTAATTAAATTTTCAAAAAGACAATACCTGTCTT
>NW_022291452.1:403-1294 GCF_002776525.5 Piliocolobus tephrosceles | reverse complement strand
TTTTTCTTTTTTTTTTTTTTTTTTTTTTTTGGAGACAGGGTCTCACTTTCTCCCAGGCTGGAGTGTAGTGGTGCAATCATGGCTCACTGCAGCCTCAGTCTCATAGGTTCGAGAGATCCTCCCACTTCAGCCTCCCAAGTAGCTGGGACCACAGGTATACAACACCACGCCCAGCTAACGTTCAAAATTTTTTGCAGAGACAGGACCTCCCTCTATTGCTCAGGCTGGTCTGGAATTCCTGGGTTCAAGTGATTCTCCTGCTTCATCCTCCCAAAGTGCTGTGATTGCAGGCATGTGCCACTGCCACTGCCTGCCCCCGTATAAGTGGGATGATGACTTTAGCCTAGGAGTTCCACACTTGTAACATGGCACAAGATCCTGTCTCTACAAAACTAAAAAACTAAAAAAATGAACTGGTCATGGTGACACCTGCCTGTGGTCCCAGATACTCCAGGAGGCTGAGGCAGGAGGATAACTTGAGCCCAGGAGTTGAGGCTGCAGTGAGCTCTGATCTTGTCATTACGTTCCAGCCTGGGTGACAGAGTGAGACCTTGTCTCTTAAAAAAAGTTACAGGCTACCTGATTATTCACAGGAAAAAAACCTGAACTCTGATCTAAACCTCATACCTCGTACAAAAATTTACTCAAAATGGATCATGGACTAAAATGTAAAATGGAAAATAAAGATGAAGAGAGGAGCTGGAGACTGGGAGAAACTATTTGCAAATCACATGTCTGATAAAGGACTCATATCTATAATATATAAAGAACTATCAAAATTCAGTGAAACCAAATCATCTACTTTGAAAATGAATAAAAGACCTGAAGAGACATTTCAGATAACATACAAGCACATGAAAAGATGTTCAACATCATGAGCCATCAGAAAAA
>NW_022291452.1:0-303 GCF_002776525.5 Piliocolobus tephrosceles | reverse complement strand
GCAAATCACATGTCTGATAAAGGACTCATATCTATAATATATAAAGAGCTATCAAAATTCAGCAGTGAAACCAAATCAACTACTTTGAAAATGAATAAAAGACCTGAAGAGACATTTCAGATAACATACAAGCACATGAAAAGATGTTCAACATCATGAGCCATCAGAAAAAATGCACACTAAAGCCATGTCTCTATACACCTATCAGAATGCCTAAAATAAAAAGTAGTAACAAGACCAATGCTGGACAGGATGCGGGGAAACGGGATCACTCACACTTGGCTGGTGGGAATGGAAGATGGT
>NW_022291451.1:1096-4001 GCF_002776525.5 Piliocolobus tephrosceles | reverse complement strand
AACAGGTGAGAGACAAAACAGTTGCCTTCTTTTGAGTTTCTGATTAGCCTTTCCAAAGGAGGCGATCAGATACGCAGTTGCCTCAGTGAGCAGAGGGGTGACTTTGAAAGAATGGGAGGCAGGTGGGCCCTAAGCAGTTCTCAGCTGGACTTTTCCCTTTAGCTTAGTGACTTGGGGGCCCCAAGATTTATGTTCCTTTCACAGTGTGTGAGTGAGAGCACTTGGAAACTGAGAAGCAGAAGTGTGGCAGGCCAGGTCTCACTAACACAGGCCCCCACAACACCTGTTTCAGTATTGACTGACTGGTTAAATATTAAAAGCCAGCGCCCTTATACAATGGCTGGAATGTAACAAAAGCCCACCAAGAGTTTTTCCCAGGCCTTCCCTGGGCCTTAAAGGATGACAAAAATAATGAAGGCATTCTTAACAGGACCCATTTAGGATTACACAAGTTTTACTGGGAGTCTGCAGAAGCTCCCCAGACCTCCACAAACAAGCTTTTGGGGCTTTGAAGGAACTCCCCAAACCTCCGTGACTTAGCAGGAGACAACGTAAGGGTAATCACCCCAGCACCTGGACCCACTTCGATTATGTCAATTTACTGGGACTCCGGAGGAAGGTCCTCAGGACTCACACCTTAGTTAAAGATTAGAAGAAGTTAATCACTTGTATCTTTAGATAAATGCACACACGTGTATCCACATAGCTTGGAAGGTATTTAAGCTCTGGAAAACTGTAATTCTGAGTTAGTCTGGTGATACTTTCCAGGGCTTCTCCCTGTAACAGGTTGCAGAAATAAGAACTCGCTTCCTCCCCAGTTCACCTGTGTTTCGTTATTGGGCCGTGAGAAATAGCAGCCCAGTTTGGTCCGGCAACAGAAGGTTTGGTGTTAGCTTCATCGCAGGCGCTGACTGTCGGTGAATGTATTGCATGACAGTTCTGAGATTTCTTTTCTCTGTGACTTGCTCCGTCGTGGCAGACAGCTACACTGGCTTCTTGCCATGGAAACAAACTTCTAGTAACACAACAGAAACCTCTTTTTTTTTTTTTAAGTCTCAGGTTTCAAGGCTTTCTATCTGCAAAGTGATTTTTAACCAGACAATGGCAATCTATAAACACACCGTGGGCAGCAAATGAGAACAGACTGCAAGGTCGATTGTCGCGCTGATGTGCTTGTTTCCGCAGGCTGCTCCTAAGGGAAGGACAATTTTCTTTTCTGACAGTGCAATGTCGTTTTCTCCACAGATATCTACCCAAAGCCGAAACCACCTTACTACCCACAGCCCGAGAATCCCAACAGCGGTGGAAGTAAGAATCCGCAGGCCTGAAACTCTTTCTCAATCTGGTTTGATGATGTTCGCCTTTTTAATGACTAGCAGGTTTAGCCTGGTTGCATTTGAAATACGTGTGTAATAGTTCCCTTACTGGGAATGTCGTTTCCTTCCTCACTGGGGGGAGCAAGAAAGTCCAATGGACAGAAACGATCTTATTTTCCCTTTGCTCTGACATCTGGAAACCACTAAGATGTACTTGTAACCACCCAACTGGTTCACTTTGTTGGCTGCCTAGACAGAGCTGATGTATCAAGAATTGCAATGGAGAAAGAGTAATTCATGCAGAGCAGGCTCTAAGGGAGACCGGGGTTTTATTATGACTCAATTCAGTCTCCGGAACATCTGGGGATCAGAGTTGTTAAGGATAAGTTGGCGGGTAGGGGCTTGGGGAGCGGGGACGGCTGATTGGTCAGGTTGGAGAGGGAACCATAGGGGGCTGAAGTGAGGTTTTCTTGCTGTTTTCTGTTCCCGGGTGGATGGCAGACCTGGTTGAGCCAGATTACGGGACTGGATGGGGCCAGCTGATCCATCCAGTGCGGGGGCTGCAAAAATATCTCAAGCACTGACCTTAGGTTTGACAATAGTGATGTTACCCCCAGGAGAAACTTGGGGAGGTTCAGACTCTTGCAGCCAGAGGCTGCATGAGCCCTAAACTGTAATTTCTAATCTTGTAGCTAATTTGTTAGTCCTGCAAAGGCAGACTGGTTCCCAGGCAAGAAGGGGGTCTTTTTGGGAAAGGGGTATGATCAATTTTGTTTTCAGAGTTAAACCATGAACTAAATTCCTTCCAAAGGCTAGTTTGGCCTACATCCAGGAAAGAACAAGGACAGCTTAAAGGTTAGAAGCAAGATGGAGCTGGTTAGGTCTGACCTCTTTCACTGTCATCATTTCCTCAGTCATAATTTTTGCAAAGGCGGTTTTATTCTCAAAGGACACTTTGCATTATCATCACAGAAAGCATATCAGGCTGTGAGACAAGTCCTTTTTCTCACTTGTTTTCAGTGCTCCAAATACCTTTGGCTTAACCATTCACGAAACCCCACGTGTGCTGTGCACTGTATGTATTTTAGAGTTGGTTTCTCCGTTTTTTCTAACATTTGGCAGACAGTTTTTTCCACAGATTTATTACACTCATTGAAAAATATGCAATTCAAAAAAAGAAAGAGTGAACGAGAGAGAGAAGAGTGGGTGGTAGGGAGAGAGAAAGAGAAAGAGAAAAGAAAGGGAAACGAAGAAAGGAAAAGATAGATTCTAGCCATTAAAGTTACCAGCAGTTCAACAACCTTAAAAACTTAAATGTTTGCCAGGCAGAGCAGCATGAGGCTGGCTAAATCAAGAGGGGTTTTGGCATTCTTATTTATAGATGGTATCTACCTGAAAGATGTCATTATTTTTCTGAAATCATCCTGTTGTTTTTCAACAGATATCTACCCAAGGCCGCAGCCACGTCCTCAACCCCAGCCTGGCAATTCCGGCAACAGTGGAGGTAATGAGTATTTTTTAATTTATTTTATTTATTTATTTTTATTTTACTATTTTATTTGATTCTATGTTATTTTACTATTTTATTT
>NW_022291451.1:397-1086 GCF_002776525.5 Piliocolobus tephrosceles | reverse complement strand
GATTCTATGTTATTTTACTATTTTATTTGATTCTATGTTATTTTACTTTATTTTACTATTTTATTTTATTACTTATTTTGGAGACAGTGTCTCGCTCTGTTGCCCTGGCCAGAGTGAAGTGATATAATCACAGCCTCGAACTCCTGGGCTCAAGCGATCTTCCTCCCTCAGACTTTCAAGTAGCTAGGACTACAGATGTGCACCACCATGTGTGGCTATTTTTCAAATTTTTTGCAGAGACAGGATCTTGCTGTGTTGTTCAGGCTATTCTTGAACTCCTGGCCTCAAGCAATCCTCTGCCTCAGCCTCTCAAAATGCTGGGATTACAGGCACCAGCTATTGGGGCCCAGCCTGGTAATCAGTATTAAAATCCACTTTAGAAGTGTCTGGGGCCAGGCACAGTGGCTCATGCCTGTAATCCCAGCACTTTGGGAAGCCGAGGTGGGCGGATCACTTGAGGTCAGGAGTTTGACACCAGCCTGAGCAATATGATGAAACCCTGTCTCTACTAAAAATACAAAAATTAGCCAGGTGTGGTGGCACATGCCTGTAATCCCAGCTACTCAGGAGGGTGAAGCAGGAGAATCGCTTGAACCCGCAAGGCAGAGGCTGCTGTGAGCCGAGATCACGCCGCAGCACTCCAGCCTGGGAGACACAGTGAGACTCCGTCTCAAAAGGAAAAAAAAAAA
>NW_022291451.1:0-297 GCF_002776525.5 Piliocolobus tephrosceles | reverse complement strand
TGAGGCAGGAGAATCGCTTTAACCCAGGAGGCGGAGGTTGCCGTGAGCCAAGATTGTGCCAATGCACTACAGCCTAGGTGATAGAGTGAGACTCTGTCTCAAAAAAAAAGGGGGAGGTGGTTGGATACAAGTATTATTTAATGACTTAAAAATTCTCATCTCCATGGTGAAAGACCAGTCGCTTTTGAAATGCACAGACATTGTTTTGCGAGGAGTTCAGTTCTGCTATCTCCACCAGCACCTGGGGATTACATTTAGTTGATAGTAAATAAATTTAAATTTTTTTATGACATTGAC
>NW_022291449.1:1510-3592 GCF_002776525.5 Piliocolobus tephrosceles | reverse complement strand
GGATATTTCAGAGGAAAGATGAAGAATAAAATACTTTCATACTACAGAGATAAAGGAGACAGAAACTTCACTGTATTTCTTTGAGAACATAAAGGAAAGAAAAAAAAAAAAGAAAGAAACTGAGTAGGATTTAAAGGAGCACCTTCAATTTTCTCTCACTTTTGCATAATGACTTTGCCAATAATAGTGGTGAAGAACTTTGGTTCTTTAGAAGAAAAGATACAGATTACAGTTGATTGCATTGCAATGTTTTTTCCATCCCACTGAAATTACTCTGGGGGTCTCTTGTATAAAAATTGATTCTTCCTCATAATGCCGAGATGTGTATTTGTTTAGTACTAATGAAAACAATAACACTAATGTACTTTTGAATTTAGTTGAAGAGATGAATAAAACCCTCAAATTATCTATGAGAAGGTTCATTACGGTTTTCTTTTGAGGTTCCACTTACATTTTTTTCTTACATAAAAAAGTTACACAGAATCAGAACTCATTATCTATGTGAATAGATATTATAATATTATAACTATTATAATATTTTGAAAGCCAATTAAATATAGACACTTTATATTCACCCAACTTTTACAGATATTAGGTATTCTACATGTATTATCTCAAATTTATGTGAGGTTCCTTCTAAATAAACACATATCATCAATTTGCAGATGGAGAAATTTAAGCAGAAAAAGTTAAATAACATGCCCAAAGCCACCCAGGTAGACTGTGATAATGCTGAAGTTAAACCCAGCTCATTTTGATTCCAAAGACCATGCCCTTTCTACTCTAATAGATTGTCACCGTATCTTTCACTGCTGTTATTTCCTAAATAACGTTTCATAAAAGCAAAATGTACACATTTAAAAAATCTATTTAAAAATATCAAATGAAAAAAATCTCTATTTTTCAACTTGGCTATTTGGCATTTCGTGTGATTTTGTTTCATGGAAGCTGTTATGGGACTGGCTTTTCTTGATGAAATTTGCTACATGAAACTAGATCAATGTAAACTACTAACTGGATGATTCATATCTTAGTCTGCTGTTGTACAAAAAAAAATGGCAGTTGTATAAAGCTCTCCAAGGAGACATGTTTTCCAAAAGCAATAATTGATATGTATGAAATGTAAGCTTTGGATAAAGGTTACAGAGATATTTGATTGTTCTGCATTAAGAAATCATTTTTCAAATTAGCATTAAAAGAAATCTATTTTTTCCATATATCTTCTACATATATGGGTGATTTCTTTTCCTGTAAGATATGGTAGTTGCTTGTGTGGAATTTCTAATATGTTTTTTCTTGTCTACAAAACCATGTGGGTATTTTTCCACTGATTCTCCTTTTCTTTTCCAGCAATATTTCCTTGAAGTCAACAAATGAGAAAAGTGCTTTGATTCTACCTTCTCACTCACTAAGTTATCAAGAGTCACCAATGTTGCCTAGCACATTGCATTTTCCTCATTCTACACACAGTTTATCTGATGGGACTATAATCTTCTTCTTTTGGGATATTAGGGCAAGGATTTAATTCTGACTCTCCAGTGTAATTAGCCAGTAGCCATATATGCCTACTGAGCAGTTGCTATCTGTCTGATCCAAATTGCTATTACCTGGAAGCATACACTATACATTGAGTTTGAAGTATACATGTAAATCGATAAACGTTTAGCCACTTCATTATGTAAATAAAAACATAATGATGCTATTTTTCTTTAATTTGTATTTTACCTTACTGAGGAAAAGTATAACTGGCACTTCTTTGGACAGCAGTTGGTTGGGGATAGTGATGAGGATTAATGCAGGATTGAACTAAGTTTAGCAGGTCTCGGTAAGGATGGAACAAATAATCAGAATTCATTAGCCTGTTGATTCAAGTAACTCGACTAATTGGCCACAGACAAAAAAAAATAATAGAGGCAGAACGCGGTGGCTCACGCCTGTAATCTTAGCACGTTGGGAGGCCGAGGAGGATCGCAAGGTCAAGAGTTCGAGACCACCCTGGGCAACATGGGGAAACCCTGTCTCTACTAAAGATAAAAAAATTAGCCAGGCATAGTGGCACGTGCCTGTAGTCCCAGCTGCTTG
>NW_022291449.1:601-1410 GCF_002776525.5 Piliocolobus tephrosceles | reverse complement strand
GACTCCACCTCAATCATAATAAAGGTAATAATAATTAGAAAGTGACGTTTTAGTAGCAGTAAGTAACATTCGGGCGATTTTCATTCATATGGGGATATTTGAACATTTTAAATGAGATTATAATATAAAGTTCCCTCCTTCAGTTTTCTTTGAAAAAGGTGGCATAGGGTTCTCTCAATAATTTACATGAGAACAATTCCTGGTTACTTTATGTAAAATCTGCAATATAAAAGAAGGTCCCCAAAGCCACAAATAAAACTAATTGGAAGAAATACTATGCAAGAGTGTATAGAAATTCTAACAGTCTCAGTAAATGCATTACAAAAGCTGAAATCTTACACAGCATTCATCATGCATCATGCGTCATGGTAGTTTTTTTGCGGGGAGGGTGAACATAAAAAGTAAAATCAGAATATGACAATAACTCCCAGAGAACACACTTTTTGTTGTTGTTTTTTGTTTGTTTGTTGTGTTGTGTTTTGTTTTTGAGACAGTCTTGCTCTGCTACCCAGGCTGGAGTGCAGTGGCACAATCTCGGCTCACTGCAACCTCTGCCTCCTGAGTTCAAGTGATTCTCCTGCCTCACTCAGCCTCCTGAGTAGCTGGGATTACAGGATCCTGCCACTTCACCCAGTTAATTTTTGTATTTTTAGCAAGGACGGGGTTTCGCCATGTTGGCCAGGCTGGTCTTGAACTCCTGACCTCAGGTGATCCACCCGCCTCGGCCTCCCAAAGTGCTGGGATTACAGGTGTGCACCATCGCACCCAGCCGAGAGCACATATTTTGTTTTCTTTGAGCATTCAAATAA
>NW_022291449.1:0-501 GCF_002776525.5 Piliocolobus tephrosceles | reverse complement strand
CTTTGGAAGTAAAAAGGTAAATGGCGTCTGATATCACTGAGAATTTTGATTTGTCTTGTTGAAACATACATGGGGTAACTTTTATGGAAACTGATTCATCAGTGTATTATGTAGATGCATATTTTCTTTTACAAATAAAAACTATAACTTTGATGTGTACTTAAACTTAGCTGAATAAATTATAAAATATACATTCAAGTGATCTATATAGAACTTTCTGGTTGAGTTACACTGGTTTTACAGACAGTATCTATAATATACATGTAAGAACATAGCTAAGAAGGTATTATACCATCCTTTCACAGATGACAAAACTGAGGCACAGAAAAGTATCTGATTTGCCCAAAGATTCCACATGTTTAGCCCGATAGTACTGGAAGTTACATCCAGCTCTCTGATTCCAAAGTCCCTTCCCTTTTTACTACGTTATGCTTATCTTCTATATGAATGCTACTTATGTTTAAATATATTTTCATGCAAGTAAAATATGAATAATTGGAA
>NW_022291448.1:1069-1287 GCF_002776525.5 Piliocolobus tephrosceles | reverse complement strand
ACTGAGAAGCAACACCAGAATGCAAATTTCAGAAGTTCCAGATGCATGTATTTGATTCTTCTCTATTTTCTTCTTTAGTAATCTTGCTAGCAGTCTAGCAATATTGTTGATCATTTTAAAAAAACAGCTCCTGGATTCATAGATTTTTTGAAGAGTTTTTTTGTGTCTCTATGTCCTTCGGTTCTGCTCTGATCTTAGTTATTTCTAGAAGCAAGGAT
>NW_022291448.1:486-969 GCF_002776525.5 Piliocolobus tephrosceles | reverse complement strand
TAAACTTAATTTGAAAATATAATCCATTTTTATATAACCAACATGATTGCTAATCCTAAACTGATATTGAGACGTAATATCAAGAAATATGAATTATAACTAGGACGGAAGACACTGAGAAGCAACACCAGAATGCAAATTTCAGAAGTTCCAGATGCATCTATTTGATTCTTCTCTATTTTCTTCTTTAGTAATGTTGCTAGCAGTCTAGCAATATTGTTGATCATTTAAAAAAAACAGCTCCTGGATTCATAGATTTTTTGAAGGGTTTTTTTGTGTCTCTGTGTCCTTCGGTTCTGCTCTGATCTTACTTATTTCTAGAAGAAGGATAAATTCCTGGATACATAAACCCTCCTAAGACTAAACAAGGAAGAAGTTGAATCCCTGAATAGACCAATAGGAGGCTCTGAAATTGAGGCAACAATTAATAGCCTACTAACCAAAAAATTCCAGGACCAGATGGATTCACAGTTGATTTCTACC
>NW_022291448.1:0-386 GCF_002776525.5 Piliocolobus tephrosceles | reverse complement strand
TTTTGTCGTGTCTCTGCCAGGCGTTGGTATCAGGATGATGCTAGCCTGGCAGAGACACGACAAAAAAAGAGAACTTTAGACCAATATCCCTGATGAACATTGATGCAAAAATCCTCAATAAAATACTGGCAAACCAAATCCAGCAGCACATCAAAAAGCTTATCCACCATGATCAAGTGGGCTTCATCCCTGGGATGCAAGGCTGGTTCAACATATGCAAATCAATAAATGTAATCCAGCATATAAACAGAACAAAAGACAAAAACCACATGATTATCTCAATAGCTGCAGAAAAGGCCTCTGACAAAAGTCAACAGCTCTTCATGCTAAAATCTCTCCATAAATTCGGTATTGATGGAACGTACCTCAAAATAATAAGAGCTATT
>NW_022291444.1:0-9905 GCF_002776525.5 Piliocolobus tephrosceles | reverse complement strand
CACACATTATATTTCCATAAAGCATTTATTTACACATTGATTTTACATAGTTGGTGCTTCATATCCTTAGGTTCTGTAATATATGTGCAGATTCAACCAGTCACAGATCAAAAATACTTGAAAAAATAATATAACAAAAACAATAAAAATAATATAAATAAACATTTAAATAACAATTATTTACACAGCATTTACACTGTATTATGC
Organism: Piliocolobus tephrosceles; assembly: GCF_002776525.5. Lineage (NCBI taxonomy): Eukaryota > Metazoa > Chordata > Mammalia > Primates > Cercopithecidae > Piliocolobus > Piliocolobus tephrosceles. The sequence continues at coordinate 9,698 of NW_022291444.1, read as the reverse complement.
CACATATGTACTCTAGAGATTAAAGTGTGTGCATAGATTATCTGCAAATTCAAAGGAGACTGCAATACTACAGAGAAGATTTGTTGTTTGAAGTCTAAGACACCACGCATCTGACATGCTAATAATTGAGGCTACTTTCTCATGAATAAGTGGACTGAATTGGAATTTTGAGATGTGTGTCTGTAGTACCTTACCTCCTGTCTCATTATCCCTTCCCAGAAAACTCCTAAGTATCCAAAAACATTGTGATTGAAAGCTGCCTTGAGTTAAAAATGTTAACAAAAGAAGAAGTGTTGCAGGTTTAATATCCATGCAACTGCTTCCGTAAAAGAAACATAGGAAAGGCAGAGATGAGAGGATTTATATCCCTAGTGAGAGCAGTGGACAGGCAGGGAAGTGATGCATCCTGAGCTAGGGCAGATTTAAGGCTCCAGTCCTAAGAGCATCAGGTCCAGAGGTATTTGATATCTTTACAGAAACCGGAGATTCAATAAGAGCAGAGAGCATACAGAGTGAACTGAGAGATATAGAAGTAATGAAGTAGTTGATGTCAGAAAAATTAAAATAAAAAGTAAAACAGAGATAAGAAAGACTAGTAGATAACTTAAGCTGTAGATTGACAAAAGTTGCATTATTGGGGATAAAAAATCTCAGCTCTGCAGAATGTTGAAAGGCACCAAAGGCTAAGGAAGCTTTGACCTGAACTCTTCTCAGATGGAGAAAGACCATGGGTATCCAGGAATGATGGATCTAGAAAGAGAAACTGTGAGGCTCAGTGAGTTAGAAAGTTCAGAACTTTCTGTCCTGGTGGGACCAGAGGGAGAGCAGCTCCGTGCTGAGGAAAGCTGTGGAGATCTACCGGGCCTGTCCAGTTAATTGGCTAATATTAAATGTTACGGCCACACTGTATTTCTGACATTCTGGGCTGTGTGTGGAAGAGTGCTGCAGAAAGGTACTGAGGGGAAAGTATGGCCGTTTTGAGAAAGACTTGTGGTTGGCAGTCCTATCCTAAGGCAATGTATTTCATGGCTCTGTTATGAGGCTGATTAGAAAGACACCTTCCACAAAATTCTCAGACCTGTGCCTTCACAACCACAAAACTTCCTATCAGGAGTTTTGATTTCCCCAGAGCCATGGAATATTGGTAAAATCAATTTTCCCTCGACCAGCAAGTGGATACTCCCTATTTACGTGACTACTCTGTTATCCAAGATTTATTCAAGTCCCAAGGTGCTAATATTCCTGAATTGGTACAAATATTGAATTAAAAGAATCAATCAAATGTTATTCATTGAGAAACTTGAGTTAGAACAAGCAATATAGACAGCTTTCAAGGTCTCTATGGTATTAAATGCTTCATATGCATATTTCATATGGGATAATGATTACGGGAGCTTGTATTTGGTGAGAAGGGAACATTTTTCTAAGGTGCTTTCCCAAGGCAGCTTAGCTAGAGGTGCTGCAAAGTAATGGGCTTAATCATGTGTGGAATAAAAATAAGGTGTTTGTACAAGACGATCTATAATGGCTAAGATGTCCTGTGCACCCATGGAACCTTTGACTACAGCCTGATTCTGTATTAGATTCCTTTAATAACTACCATCAAACTTTATTTTACATACATGTCTTTAAATAAATTTCTTCTACTAGATGGCCTTGTAGAAGGCCGTGTGTTTGGAATCCCCCGGTAGGCTACCATTTTTGCAGTGTGGTAGAGATAGTGACTCTTGTATGATTTCTCTTCCTTCTTGTGACAGGAAGAAGAAACATTAACGACAGTCATTACATTCCCCCAGACCTTCACATGGAAGGTGAGCTAATTACATTTATTCACATACACATACACATACTCTTCTCTTTCCTCATCTCTTTTTGCTTTTCTTCTGTATTAGATGCCTGAAGCACTCAGACAGACTTTTCTTGTTTACTAAGAGGTTGGTATTTCAGTTCTCCCTTCTCCTTATAAAAATTATCCTCTCTTGTAGCATTTGAGGCTGGATACAAATGATCATTTCATCTCTCGAAGTTAGAGTTGGGATCTATAATTTCTCTTAAGCAACCATTTTGAGTCATGGGAAGTAAATCTCATTCCCAAAGATCTGAATTTCACCTACCGACATACATTGAGCGCCTCATACCCAATCCACATTGCTCAGCACCGTAGGAGCACAGAGGAATGCAGGATAAGGTCCCTGTGCTCAGGGAGCATGAAAAATATGCACACACACATCAAACCAAAATACAAACCAGTCGGTACAGAGGAACACAGAAGGTGAAGGGAGGGCAAGGGCTTTATCAGTGTGCAGAAAGGAGACAGTTCCACTAGCTGTGGTGCTCAGGGTAAGTTTAATGGTAAAATAGGCACTTACAGGAGACCTGGCAGTGGATAAGATTTGGATGGACAGAGAGAAGAGACAGCAGGAATTTCAGGAAATATGTAACCATTCTACAAATGACTCATCGTATAAATCTTTTTCCAGTAGAGACAATTTCTTCTAAATGTAATGTCCCTTTCATCCTGAATTCTTCTAGAGCATTTAAAACCTGATTTAATTTATGCATAGTCTTCTGGAGCTCACTGATAACATAAAGCCAGGTAAGAACTCACATTTATTAGATATGCTACCACTACACCTATCTTTGACCTCTATGGTTTTAATTTCTAGAGTCATCAACAAGATTGGCTACTAAGTGGATTCTAACAATTTTATCAAGGGTACAGCAGTTCTATTTCTTGTCCTTCAAACCCAGCTTAGATGCAGCCTTCTCTTATCAGGGTGCTGTCTTCCAGCTTCTCAAAGTACCCTGTGATTTTGTGCATCATGCATTTTCCCTTAGGCTCCCCTGAGGACAAGGACTAGAGCTTCTTCATCTTCTCTGCATCGCCCGGTACCTTGCCCATGGTAAACACTTAGTATTGTTTATTGTGTCAGGCCCTGAACTTTTTGCTTTCTATGCCTTATCTCATCTAATTCATCAGCAATTCTGTGTTATTATTATTGTTACTCACCTTTTACAGATGAGGAAACTGAGGCATGGAGAAGTTAAGTGACTAGCTGGAGGTTGCACAGCTGCTACTTGTCAGAAGAAAGACTTGAACCCAGATACCTAGCCCTGGAGTCTGCGCTCTTAAACATTGTATTACCTACTCAGCCATTCCTTCAAGTAGACAGACTTGCTCTGTCACCCAGGCTGGTTTGCAGGGGTGCAGTTGTGGCTCACTGCAGTCTTGACCTCTCTGGCTCAATTGATCTTCCCACCTCAGCCTCTCTGGTAACTGGGAGTACAGGCATGTGCTACCATGCCTGGCTAATTGTGTGTGTGTGTGTGTGTGTGTGTGTGTATTTTGTGTAGAGATGGGGTTCCATCTCTGGGATTCCAGGATGGTTTCAAACTCCTGGACTCAAGTGATCCTCCTGCCTTGGCTTTCCAAAGTGCTGGCATTAGAGGCATGAGCCATCGTGCCCAGCCTTCCTTAGGTCTTTGGAATTATTTAACCACAGTGTGAGTTGCTCCAGAACTAGTAGCTGGAAATCCCAAATGTGCTCCTTTCAGTTGAGCATAATCTGTATCTTTGGAGACCCTCTTGTTAGTTTGCTGTCTTCTGTCCTGTGTGTCCATCCCACATTTATCTCTGTACCTGAGATGAGGCTCTGTTTATTCTCTGGACTCAGAATCCATACCGAGCTCCCACTTAGCATTTTTGAATTTGATGTTCTCAGGGCTTTGCAGGTGTTCACTCATTGCTACTAAAATTCTCATCATTATCATTAGTTTTTCTTAAGTAACCACCTCATTAAGTTCCTTTGAGAAACTTTACACCTCTATTCTCTGATCATCTGGAAAAACACTTTATTGCTTAAAAGTCAGCAGATATGAACATGTAACCATTCAGTATATAATAATCATAAATTAAAAATTTATCTTAGATTTTGCAGAAATAAGTGGAATATATTTAGGCCATTTAAAACTATGCCAGTAAAGAATTTGCTGAGTTTTACTTTATTTTGGATTCTATGTTTTTGTTCTTAATTTTTTGTTTCTGTCTTTATTCATTTTCCTTGTGCCAGATTGAGCCAAATGATTGAATACAGTCACTGTAAGGGCACGGCCTACTTACTACTTTGACTGGGGTAGACTGTTCTTCCAGGACAGTGCTCGCTTAAGCAGCTGCCTTATATAGAACTGGCATAAGCCTGGGCAAGGTGGACTTCTGCCTATAGGAAGCACTTGGCAGGCCTTTGGCAGGGTTTCCCAGCTTCCTAGAAGAGGTCAGGAGAACTGTTTCAGGAGTTCCCTATCTTGGACCCACATTCCCACAATTCTCACCCCTCCTGTGCAGTAGACTACAATTCCTGGTATTAACACCTACTGTTTCTCTCCTATCAGAGCTGAAAATGATAGTGTTGATCTCACCATGTGGTCATGGTTCATCAGATAAGGAAAGAACACAAAGATTTGATGTAGTGAATCTCTCTGGACAGTGAATAAATAATATTGCATTCAGAAGAGAGAATTCAATACAAATAGTCATTTTATCTCTGCAATGATTTATTTAACAAGAACATTTTTAAAAATCCAAGAAATAGCAAACCCAATAGAATGAGTGCTGTAGGATTTATGGCAAAAGACAGCCCCAAGTATGCTCCAAAGTTTCCATCAGCTCCTTCTCCTCATTTCCCTCCCTTTCTCCCTAACCTCTGTAGGAAGGCCTTCTCCCTCCTTCCTTTTCCTCCTGTTGCTTTTCTTCTTTCTTTCTCTCTCTCTCTCCATTTTTTTTTTTGTTTGTTTCTATTGACAGAAATAGATGGAGGGAAAGAAGAGGAGCGGATCAAAGAGATGGGATAAGATTTGAAGAAGATCAATCTTTTGCTCTCTAAGTAGGAAGAAATCAGGACAGAAGGAAGAGACACTAAGAGAAAAGAGCAAATGGGTACTTTGCTGAGTGCCACTAGATGTTTCGATGTTGTTAGAAGGGTTTGCATAAAGATTGTTTAAAAAACATTTTATTAAGCAGAAGACTTTTCTCCCCAGAATGTAAGACAAACAAAAACAATCAGAGAAGGATTGTGGCATTAGAGGATAGCAGAGTCTTTTTTTCCTTGGAGAAAGAGGGGACCAGATACCAACCTGGCCTCCTCAGCCATCGCCTAGGGCCTGACCAGCTGCTCAGTCTGTTCTACTTGTTCTAGTAGCAGAATTTTGGCGATTCCCTCATACTTGCCCTTTCAAATCTAGGTTTCTCATCCCAGCTGCCATCTGGCATTCTCCCTGCTGTGTAGTCTCTCTAAACATGGGTCAGGCTAAGCCAGGCAAATGCTTCTCTGCAAAGAACAAACCATCTCTCCCTTCCCTTGGAAAGAGCACTGAACCTGGAAATGGATATGGGCAAGTGCCACAGAGAGCCAGCTTACTATAGAAAGATTCAGATTTGCACAATGGACAAAGAGCTCCTCTTAGTCTTCGGTTCTTCTTATATATTTTAGATGTAGTTGGATTTGTGTACACACTCATACATACACATGCAAACACATGTTAGTCTGTAGCTCGTCAAGAAACGTTTTGAGGCTGGGTGCAGTGGTTCATGCCCGTAATCCCAGCACTTTGGGAGGCCAAGTGGGAGGACTGCTTGAGCCCAGGAATTCAAGATCAGCCTGGGCAATATAGGGAGACCTCATCTCTACAAAAAATTGAAAAATTAGCTGAGTGTGGTGGCGTGCACCTGTAGTCCCACCTACTTTGGAGGCCGAGGTGGGAAAATCATTTGAGCCTGGGAGGTGGGAGTTGCAATGAGCTAAGATCATGCCACTGCGCTGCAGCCTGGGTGACAGAGTGACACTCCTTCTCTTAAAAAGAAAAAAAAAAAAAAAAAAAGAAAGAAACCTAATGCTTAGAGTGAAGAACATCTAAGGAAAGATGGTTATGTTTAAATTTGAATTTGTCAGAGCTGTGTATTTCCTGTCTGCTTCTCTTTTCTTTTCAATCTGGCCATCGTTAATTTATAAAAATATATAATTATTGGAAACTATCATTGTAATTCAAATAATACGTACCATAGTGCCCAGCATGGTCATATGGTGTCTGTCTTGGGGAACTTCCAACCTGGCAATAAGCATGCACATAATTAAGCAATAAGTCCTATGGTATCCAAAGGAGATGAAGACTCTTTCCCCTATTTGCTAATTTATGAATCAACTTAGTCTTCGTTTTGTGACCTTCCATTTTGGAAGATTTTCTTAAACTCAGTGGATAGGCTCAATAGTGTCTCTAAGTTATGTTTTTACCTGTTTGTTTGTATGTGAAGTTTAATTCTAATTTGCCCAATTTGGAATAATTTACCTAAAATGTCACATGCTGGATTCTATGCTGCATGACATGCTTGGTGCCAGTCACAGAGTCTGGGGACTCCATAGACGACCCAGGGATCTCAACACAATGTGCTGAATGATGGCTCTGCTCCAGGTGATGTGCTAAGCGCTGCATACAGTCCCCTCTTCAAGGAGCTTAGAATGTTCTAGAAAGGACAGATTCAAATGCCACAAATGTGCACAAGGTAGGAAGAAATTATTTCTGACTAGAGAGAATAAGCAAGGCTTTATGGAAGAGACAGGATTTGGGTAGGCTGAAAGACCACTGAATGGTGAGGAGGTAGTGAGTAAGATACAGAAGTGAGAAAGTTTCAGGGAGAGAGAGAGAGAACCGAAAGAAATCCGTAGAGGGAGTGTAAGGGACACTGCTGTGACTGTTTATATAAGCTTGAATTGTTGTCAGTTCGTGTTGATCTGAGTGTAAACTTGGGCAATATTTGTATATTTTCCTAGTTTAATCTGCAGTTCTCTTGCAAGAAAGGTATTTAGAAGAGTCTATTTCCAGAAACCTCTTTGGAGATGCAAGCCTGGCAGCTGGCATGATAATGAACCCATTTCAATAAAATAAATCCCATTACTATTAATATTAAGCAGCCACAGAATGATTCATGAAGCTCTTTTCAAAATTCAAAACAGTGCTTAATCAAAAGGAGGGGTAGGAGAAAGAATAAATAGAAATTATGTCAGGAGTTGATTACTGTTGGCGTTCTTTAAGAGTCAGTTCCACTGTTTCTCAGGCTGACTGCAGCGGAGGTAGAGGCATTGATTTATTTTACTAAATAAAACTGTCCATTTGGACTGATAAGAGAAAAATTTAACAAAAGGCCCTAAATGTCCAGAGAGTTAATTGATTTTTAAGCAGGTCACACAACTGCCCCAAAGTTTGTACGTTCTGTGTTCAGGACTTTTGATATGTTTCTAGCTTATGAATTTTCTTTTTGCCCCTCTCTCTCTCTATCTTTCTGTTTCTTGATGCTCACCTCTTTCTGCTTTTTGTTTCTCAACAAATAAATACCCCTATTTTCTCTTGTTACAAGAGAAACTTTTCAGGTAAGCTCTTGATTACTCAGGTAAGACTGAAAATAAATTTTAAATCTAAGATTGCATCATTACAGAGGGTCTCATCAGACAAAACTGATAAAACAAATTTACAATTGAGAAAAAGAAAGTTACTATTTTAGGCAAGAAGGACACTAGAATGGAAGCTTGTGGGCGGCTGTATTACTCTATTTCCAGGGCAGGAAATGAGGGTAAGTTGTCGTTCCTGCCTGTTATTTTTTCCAACACTCTTTTGACTGTGTTCCCTGTAACAGTTTCTATAAAGCCAAAAGTACGCCTTTTAAAGGAGCTGCACGAAATTTAAAGAATTCTATGGGGTACTGGAGATTGCAGTGACTGTTACTATAGACATCACCCACATCAGCACAAAATGCAGGATCACAGTCACACTGATGTCTCTTTCCTTTCTATTCTGCAGACTCAGCCAGCCTTGGATTTCAGGCTGAAACCTGTTCCCAGAAAAGGCAACCAAACCCCTTCCTCCCCTTTCAGCTATTTTTTTTTCCTCCACCAGATGTGTACACGTATAAGGGGTAAATCGTGCTGTATCAGTTGTCTCTTGTTGCCTAAAAATTATCTCATGATTTAGTGGCTTAAACAACCAACACTTACTATCTCACCTTCCTCACACCACTGCCAAGAACATTTCCTTTCATTCCCTTCTTGCTCTCCATCTGCTCATAGGTCACTGTCCCCAACCGCTCACTGCTTTCTGAGCTTTCCTGCTCCACCTGCTTTTCAGAAATCCATCTGTGTAGATTTTTTTTTCTTTCAGTTCCTTGTCTATTTTCTCAGTTCTTCATCACAAAAGAATAAAGGAGCTGTTTTGACAAAGGCAAAGCCCTCTGCACAGAGGAAGGAATTAAGGGGTCAAGAGATACCTAAGGAGTGGGTGAGAGGAGGAGTCTGGGGTGCTACACATTTGCTGATACAGTTGTGGTTGTGTTGCTTTTAGACCAACTCACCGCTTCAAATCAGCACTAATTAGGTGAACAACCATAATCTAGATGTTCTTCCCTTTCATCAAGGGACACCTGTTGGTCCACAAATCTTTGGAGGTTCTGGGTTGTGGTATACATAATGTGGTCATTTAGGTAGCGAGACCTGGAGGGTGAGGCAAATCCCCTTCGGAACAAGTATTTCAGGGAAGACAATGATTAAGTCAAGCCAATACATTCCTAATAAATGCAGAAAGAGTAATCTGCATATGCATTAAAAACCCAACGGGATACTGGTTCAGTAGAGATATCTAAATGATGTGGACTTATATAAGAGTAGACTATCAGCAAAAGAATGCATATATTCCAGTGGAATGGTGATCAGACTCAAAGTTTTGGACAGCATGTCTTCAGGGAAAGGCTTACCCTGATCTTTATCAATACAGGACTAAAAGAACACAACCTCTTCCAAACTTTCATACAAACTGATGGCAATAACCAAAAACAGCTATTTTAATAACCACATTAGGACAATAATAATATCTGATGACAGTTTATTGTGCACAACATAATTTTATGTGCACTAATTTATTCAATCACCCCAACAACTCAATGAGATGGTTTGATTGATATACTCATTTTACTCATGAGAAAACTGAAGATCTTGAAGGTTTAGTTACTGGCCCAGGTACAGGTACAGGTACAGGTGCTGAATTCAAACTTCAGCAAAATATGTTTGTCTCCAGACTCTACACTTGTACCCACTATACTGCACTGTATTCAAAACACTAAGATTGTAGGAACATCAAATGATTACATCTCAAAGAACACTTATGCAGAAAAAAGTATGTCTCTGAAGTAAAATTAGTTCCCACCCTTCCAAATTGAGCAGCTTCTTAATAAATAATTTTGTCTGAGCTAATTCTCTGTGATTGTTAAGAATTTGGTGAGTAGGCTGGGCGGAGAGTGGGGGTTTCTGTGTAGATGCAGCCTGGGCTCTGCCACTCCTAGATCTATGATGTGGGGTCGTGTTTATCCTCTTTCTGACTCCTCTACACAATGAAGCAGATTTATCTTGGATGATGTGTGTCTTTGAAGAAATGTGTGATAAACACCAAGCAAGTAGCACTTAATAAATGAAAGCTACTGACATTATTGCTACTGAATAATTTCAGAGCTATGTATAAAGAGGAGATCATGCTGAGAAGGCTTACAAAGGTTATTAAGGTATTAAGGTAGGGTCTACACAGGAGCAAAGGATTTGGATGGAACTGTTAGGAAACTTTTTTTTTTTTTTTTTTTTTTTATTATACTTTAAGTTCTAGGGTACATG